>NC_061859.1:19676447-19683947 GCF_019202785.1 Penaeus chinensis
TTTCTACGCTTATTTCTCCCTTTTCCATTCCTTTCTCCCATTTGTCCTAGCTTCTACCGTTTCATCCTATCTTCTCTGCTCCCATCCTATCCCTATCCTACTCAGCATTGCCAAAATCCACAGGGCGAGTTGAGCACTTCCTTCTGCCAGCCTCATTTTAAGCCTTTTTATATATCTGTACTACGCTGGCTTTATTATTTTACATGTATTTTACGTTTTTTACACCTTTTTTGTACATTTAAAATAAAACTTTTACTGAGATCCTTCGTTATCCAAGCATAGTTTATAAAGATTTTCATGATGTGCGGATAACAGACATCCACATCCACTGCGTCTTCATTTTTGTTTTTCGTAATTTTTTCTCTTGTATCTTAAGCTTCCGTTTTATTTTTAATGGTTTCTTTTCACTTATTCAATCTTTTAATTTAAACTTATTTTAAGATTTTTATTAATGAATCGCAGTATATTATTTTACGTATTTCTTACCATAGTTATAATTCTTTAAATTATTTCTTTTGACGTTTTATTACTTTTGTGATCGGTTTTATCTTTTGCATATTTCATTTTAAGTGGATACTCTGACTGAGCTTTGACTACCCTTTGGATTTACCTGTCTGGATTTTACACCGTGGATGCCGAAACAAAGTTGTACTGGTGTATTTATGCTGGACGTGCTATTCTAATGTCTTACTCTGAATCTTACTTACTTTTATCTTGTCCTTTTACTTGTTACTTTTATTCATGCTCATACCTTTTACTCGTCTTTTACTTGAGCTTATACTTCAGCTTTTACTTCTTTCCCTCATTTTACCTTTTACTTGTTTTATCTTAGATGTTAGTTCTTCTATTGTTTTTAAGCCCTTCTGTCATGCTTTCAGTTTTTCTTAAGCCCTTCTGGCGTATTCTTATTCATTCTTATGACCTTCTGGTAATTGTCTTTTACGTATTAACTTGTTTTACTTTGGTGCCTTCTGCACTTTTTGTTCATTTTAGATTTTGTATTTTACTTATAATGCATCTTCGTATTGGTCACACTTCTGGTAGGCTGAACATACCCATAACTAAGACCCTACATGGACGATCTGTACCACCGTGGACAATGTCGGACCTAAGTGTATATTATACGACTGTCCCCCAAAAAAGCACACACTCACAGTATTTTGACCTATGGGTATATAATGTATGATTTAGTTTATGTTAGTCCTTTATTTACCACCCTGGCTAATAGGCGTGGGCAAGCTGTGGTACATTTGATGCATGGTTATAACATTATATAATGGAATTGCATTTGAATTTTAGGCTATAATTATTATGATAAGTACTATATCAATTAAAGGAAAGGAACAATTACACAGTCCTTTATCTACTCATCTGCCACGCCGGCTCACAGCTTGGGCGTGTAACGCCATTGCTACATTTGATATTCGGGCATGTAATACTACATTCCAAATATAGGCATGAGTTTTTTTTAGTTTAGTTCTTTATTTACCACCCTGGCTAACTGCACAGGCGTGGGCAAGCTGTGGTACATTTAATGCATGGTCATAACATTACATAGTGTTACATTTGAATTTTAGCCTATAACATTGCTATGAGTACTTATATCAATTTAAGGAAAGGAACAATTGCACAGTCCTTTATCCACTCATCTGCCACGCCGGCATATAGCTTGGGCGTGGGAAAGCATTAATACATTTTATATTCGGTTATGTGATACTACATTCCAAATTTAGGATACAACATAAGTATATCTTCTAGGGCATCAGATGATATGAAGTAGTTACATAGTTCTCCGTACCTCATGCTAGGTGGCCTGAAAGGCTGTATCACATGGCACTCTGAGATATAATGTACAAGTGTTCGCTTATATTCTTCATTACACAGTTTACACTTAGTTTCTTCGACATTACAAACTGTACTGACCTGCCAATACAATCTATACCCAAGCCTGATTCTTGCAGTCACAACATCACACTGTCTTGTTCTTGTTTTATATAAACCATAGATGAAGGAATCTTGCCTAAGCCGGTCATAGTGCTTTATGCTACAGCTTTCAGGGCGCTGAGAATTAATCAACTCAGTCAAGTCCTCTCTGAAGGAGGCTTTAATGATGTAGAAAATCCTAGAAAGAGGTATCCCAAGATCTATGTCCACACTTTGTTTGTCACATGCTGACTTTGCTAGGCGATCAGCATGATCATGCCTAGGGATTCCAACATGCGATGGAATCCACACAAAACGTATATTATGGCCTCGTTCTTTTGCACGATACACGTTTATCCTGATGTCATTTGCAATATTTCCCGCACCTTTGTCTAGAGTGTTCAGAGCCTGGAGAGCACTCTGTGAATCGCAGAAAATGACCCCTGAGCCTTGTTTCAATAGAAATTCGGTGGCCATGAGTATTCCTGCCAACTCGGTTTGCATAGTGCTAGCCCAGTCATGAACCCTCCTACAATCCTGGTGCTGCAAAATATTGTTTTTATATACAACAAAAGCGCATCCTGCTCTGCACCCAGACTGCAAGGATCCGTCAGTGTAGCATTCATATACATTGGAAAGAGTGTCTAGATGCTCATTTATACTTGCAAGTGCATACTGTTTAAGTATAGCAGGGGGGGCACTGTCTTTTTTGGGGGCAGTCGTATAATATACACTTAGGTCCGACATTTTCCACGGTGGTACAGAACGTCCATGTAGGGTCTTAGTTATGGGAATGTTCAGCTGAGCTAAGTGTTTACACGTCACTTGTAACCATGAATTTGAGTATGAATCGGTGTTGTTATTCAAAGTTAGCTCTTCTATTCTGTGTTTTAGTTGTCTTTGGAACTCTGTACAATGGAGGGGTTCTCTAATTGATTTGACACTAAATGTGGTATTTATGTATAATATTCTTTCATAAACAGAAGGCAAATTAAGTTCTGTTCTCATATTCACAATCCTTGTTGTTCTAGGGGCACCAAGAATGATCCTCATGGCTTCATTTTGGACACTTTCTAGACTAGTCAACTCTGATTCCTTGAACAATACTAGGTGCAGCGCATGGTAATCTATGACCGACCTTATGTATGACAAGTAAAAGATTCTCGCAATATTGACATTAATACCATGGTCTTTGCCGACAAGTGTCTTAAGTGGCTTCAGTCGCTCCCACAGCCTTTTCTTCAGGTTTTTAATGAACTCTGAATCATTAACAATCACCCCAAGGTATTTGTATTGATGGCAGAGATCTAGCTCAACGTCATCTATATGAAACCTTGGCAGAGGGATTGTCTGTGGGTTAAGTGCCTTTGTTTTTTCAGATGAAATTATCAAGCCACACTCAGTAGCCCTTGCAGAAAGTATATCTAGAATCTCTTGCATTCTCTCCTCGGATGAGGATTTAATACAAATGTCATCGGCATAGCAAATAATGGAGTCATTGCCTGCAAGTGGTATATCGCCCAGTAATCTATGCATTAGGATATTAAATAGCATGGGACTAAGTACGCCTCCCTGAGGTGTGCCGAGTTCAAATACTTTTGTATGAGTACTTTTAATGCCCCTGAAGAGAACCTGAGCCGATCGATTCGACAGATACATTTGAATCCATGTTAACAGTTTTCCCTGAATACCAAAGCTAGCTAGTTGCTCAAGGATAATTTCCCTGTTTGCAATATCAAAAGCAGATTTAAGATCAAGAAATACGGTTTGCATGCCTGGGTTTGAGTTTGTTAAGTACTCTGCAAAACAGTGCTGACTGCTACGCCCTGGGAGAAATCCATACAGTCTGGAGGATAACTTAGCATTTATGCGATACATGAGCCTGTTCAGAATTATTCTCTCAAGTACTTTGCACAGACAGGAGGTCAAGGAAATGGGTCTGTATTTATCAGTATTGGGTTTGGGTATAGGAATGATTAAGCTTTTAGTCCAGGAGCTTGGGAGGATTCATGATGTACTTAAACGCGGGTGGAAGTATCCGTAGATTTTTTTCATAATCACCAAAAAATCTACGGATACACCCATAGGTCAAAATACTGTGAAGATGTGCTGTCTCACACCACTGGAGAGGACACTCCAGCGACACTGCATAGCCTTAATACAACATGGAATGTGGCAGTTAAAAGCTACAATGCTCAATTGGCGTAAAAGCGTAGCGCTAGGAGCAAAGAGTTAATAAGGCGAAAGTCGACATCGACTGATGGTGGCCGTCGATATGTGTGTGTAGATTTGTATTTTACGAAAACGTTTGAAAGTAACTTTAGATTATCAGGTACTCTTAGGCTACAGTGTGAACAAGTTTCAGTCTACGGACATAGCCAGCCACATTTCACTAGAGTGTAGACATTTTATAATGCATTGCTTATATAATTGCCACCTTCTTTCAAATACTTTTGATACGCAGGATAAGGTTCCCTCTACTTTTCTTAATGTTTACTAGGATGGCTTCGATTTTTCATAGCCTTGCTAAGATTTCGATCGCTTATATAATGTGGTTTGACAACCTTACAAAGATTAAAAGTTCTTTAATGACATGGCCATCGATATCTAGATCTTAAGGGAAGGAGCTATGTTCTCGAATACAATTAGAGAGCAGATGGTTTAGCCAATCTCTTCATGTGTAAAGAGAAACACAAGAATTATTCACACAGAAATGAAAAAAATAAGGTAACAGACCAAACTAAACTTTCAATTAGCAGTCAGTCAGATGATTGTTCTGAAATTCATGATGTCTAGTTATGAAATGAATATGCCAGAGTGTCCTTTGATTTGAAATTTAAAAACAAATGTTAATAAATATCTATTCTCTACTGATACTGACATTTTGAAATAGACTGCCAATAATTTACTCGTTTCCTTTTTAAATTTGATAGTTTGGGTTACGCCGCGGACGAGCAGCTCCTGTTTCTTCAGGTTGCATTTTTAGAATAATGTTGTTTGTTTTTGTTATTTCCTCATAACCTGAAATAGCGCAACGGATCAAAATGTAATATATATATATATATATATATATATATATATATATATATATATTTATATACATATATATATATATAAATATATATATATATATATATATATATATATATATGTGTGTGTGTGTATATATGTATATATATGTATATATATGTATATATATGTATGTGTATGTATATATATATATATATAATATATATATATATATATATATATATATATATATATATATATATACACACACACACATATATGTATGTATGTATGTATGCATGGACACACACACACACACATATGTATATATATATATATATATATATATATATATATATATATATTTATTTATATATATATATATATATATATATATATATATATATATATATATATATATATATATATATATATATATTAGTACATATATGCGTCTTTGTATGTGTGTGTGTACGTATGTTTATATATATGTATATATATATATATATATATATATATATATATATATATATATATATGTATATATATATGTATATATAGATACATATATACATATATATACATATGTATATTTACATATATATACAGGTATATGTATATTTACATATGCGTATAGATCATTTACTAAGAAATGTGTGTATGTATGTTTATATATATATATATATATATATATATATATATATATATATGTATATATATGTTTATATATATACATATGTATATTTACATGTATATACAGTATATGTATATTTACATATCTATGTGTATATGTTTGTTTGTGTATGAAAGAGCGAGACAGAAGTAGATGAATGCGCGAAGTAAGGAAGGCCGTGATGGGATGTGTATGTGTAGGACGGGGTGCGGAGAGGATGGGGCTGCAGCAGAATACGTAGGAGGAATGAATAATGAAGCAGAATAGGGAAGCATAAGGGAAGTGGAGAGGTGACCGGCAAGGAAATGGCGACGGTGCAAAGACAGAGGTCAAGGGCCGCATGAATAAGTAATCGAAAGAGCGAGGTGGATTAGGGATTCAAAAGGTTTTAGATGGATTCGAATTATATTTGCAACCATGTGTTGGCGTAGGATTTACATACGTTGTTAAGGCAATTCTAAGCCTACAAATGAACTCTTGCTTAGAGCTTTGGCTGTCAGTATGTCCTCATAAAGGGCTTAACATCTGTGTTCTTGTAGCTTTTCTGGAAGGCTATACAATTTTCGCTGGAGGTTCATATCCGGTTATTAGACATTTTCATGTTCCACAGACACGATTAGTATATAAAAAGAAATGGAACCGATATTTCACTTGATATCTAAATAATATTTTGGGAACGGCTGCTTAACTGTTAACCGGTTCGAAATTAAAATGTGTTGCGATTACCTCCCGAATGTGTCGAATGATAATTTGCAGATATGTATTTCTGGCACTGACATTACTATATTTTTTATCGCAAAAGTCTAGGATATATTTTTAGTATGTTGCCAGATTGCAAAGATTGAGACACAACAGCTATATACTTTCCAAGAGTTCTCAGAATATTCGGTCTGACAAGCACCCGACGGAGAACTCGTTCCACACAACTGTATATTTGTAGTGATATGGACGTACTTCCAATAAAGACCAATGTATATTTTTTTAATGCATTAAAGTTCCACCTACAAAATTGTCAAAATTGAAATATTTATATATATGTATATATATATATATATATATATATATATATATATATATATATATATATATATATATATATATATATATTTTTTTTTTTTTTTTTGTCAGAAATACAAACATAAACGAAACTACAGAGCTTATATGTTAGACCTGAGCTGACGAACCACCTGACGACCGTGCCCTGGCACTCGTTTCCCGATAATCATTGCGAGCTTGGATAATTTGCAGCTGTCCGATGCAGTATTTATATTTTTCTCCGTCGCGATGTATGCAACCTTCATAATGTTTCTTTTCCGTGTGGTCCGTCCTCCATGGATTATTTCTGCTTCCTTCCAGTTCGGCAGATGACCGGCTTTGTGCTCCACCCTGGCGTTGGGAGTCCTGAGGCGTCGGACATCAGCTCGACGTTCGCTGAAAGTACGCCCGTTTCACCACAATAGGCTTTATCGCATCTGCTGCAGAGTACGCGATACACAGCGTTATCGGGGTTGTTTGCGAGCGGCCTTTTATCTCCTATCATCTCATGTATATTCCCACCCGCTGTGCTGGCGATTTTACTGTACTACCAAAGTGCTTGATGATCGCCTCGGAAATGTTGCATGGCGGTAATATGAGGAAACTTGAGGTAGGTGCTGAAATGCTAATACTGCCAGGAGACGGGACATTGAAGACTCACGTATTGCATGCATAATAATTTATTTATGTGCTTCAACCTGCAAGCAAATATAAACATGAACATCAAAGTAAACAAGATACGAACATTAATCTTAATATCATACAGTTATGCAAAATTTCCTCAACACACAATATTCTATTCATTATGTGCAAGAAGAACAAAGTTTACGCATTCAGTATATCACGGGAATAATTCAACC
>NC_061859.1:19703947-19706447 GCF_019202785.1 Penaeus chinensis
AAAATGTTAAGGTTTTCGAACTCTCCAAAGGGAGCATCAAACGAATCATACAAATAGCAGTAATATCATATTATTAATAATAACACAAAGCACCATTCTGTTTGACCTATAAACTAACAATATGCGGTGTACATAGCTATCATGAATTACATAACTCTTTCATTTATATCGTGGCAAACGATAGTGCATGGTCAACAAACGTAGTCTTTTCTTGCCTTATGACATCAGCATCGCCAGTCTGCTGTGTGTGCAGATGCATGCAATGTCTGTCGTTATACAGGATCGCCTTTCAAATAGTGGTGCAGACAGGAGCTTTATGAGTGACTCTAAATCCCCCTCCGTGTGTGTGTTAGTGTGTATACAAATTTGTACACACACACACACACACACACACACACACACACACACACACACACACACACACACACATATATATATATATATATATATATATATATATATATATATGCATATATACATATATATGTTCATACACATATATTGTAATCATTATTATCACTATCAGTATTGTTATTCTTACCGTCATACACTCATGTGTTCGTATCTCTCTCTCTCTCTCTCTCTCTCTCTCTCTCTCTCTCTCTCTCTCTCTCTCTCTCTCTCTCTCTCTCTCTCTATATATATATATATATATATATATATATATATATATATATATAATATATGCGTACATATATCTGTACACATGTAGTATGGCAGAAAAAATCCACAATGTAAGAATTAGATTTCTACCACAGTATCATTGAACACATATATTATATGATATTATATTATAATTATTCTGTTATTCTTACCGTCATCATTCGTATTATTATTATTATTATTATTATTATTATTATTATTATTATTATTATTATTATTACTATTATTATTATTATTATTATTATTATTATTATTATCATTTTTATTATTATTACTATTATTATCATCATCATAATTTATATCATTATTATTATTATTATTATTATTATTATTATTATTATTATTATTACTATTATTATCATTATTATTTCTATTATTATAATTATTACCATTACCATCATTATTAATATCATGGTATTTATCATTATTACTATCATTATAGCTATTATCATTAGTGGCAGTAGTAGTAATATTAATACTACTACCGCTATTATTATTATTATTATTATTATTATTAATACTATGATTGCTTCTTTTCATATTTTATCTTACCTTTTATTATCATCATTAATATCAGTAACTGGTTATTGCCGTTATCATCATCTTCATAATCATGAATAATAGCATTACCGCTTTCATGAAATGAAGACCATTATTGCAAATCATTATATTGTGCAACATAAAAGGACATCCTTCAGTAGTATTGCACTGACATGACTCCTTCTCCCCTACGCCCTGACTCCTATTCGCCTTATTCCCTCCTCTCTTGCGTCCCCCCCACCCCCAGCGGCATCCTATCCCCACTCCCCGTCACCACCGATCCTCCTACCCCCCTCCTCTCTATCCCCCCTCCGCCCCCCCCCCCCCCCTGCATGCAAGCTCGTGCGAAAAGCAAGCAGGGTTTCCACAAGAGACAAAGTTTCTTCATCGCACTCACTCTCAAGGCTGTATTGATCTCCAGGGCCTTTATAAATCAGCCGGTCCGCCACCACCAACACTCCACCATCATCTTCAACATGTGGATTAAAGTTGCTTGCACTGTGGGTTGGGGAAGGGATAGGGGAAACGGGGAGAGAAGGGGAGGAAGTGGACGTAGAAGGGACGGCGGGGCTGTGGAGGGAGGGGGAGAGGGAGGACAGGATAGTGGAGGGGGGGCGGGGCACTGACAAGGGAGGAAGAGGAATAGAAGGGGGGAAATGGGAGAAGGCAGTGGGGGATGGGAGTCTTTCGATGCTCGTGGCGGCGACCCTTCAAGTATTGCGTCATTACCGTTGTTTCCCTTCGCCCGAGTGGCTTGACGAAAAACAAAACAAAAAATACTAAAGAGAGGGGGGAGGGGAGTGGTGGGGGAATATTGTCACATCGTAATGGAAGTGAGCGTCGTTTTTCCGGGTCAAGATTTAAAACATTACGTTTACAGTTTCAGTATCCATTGTCCAGTTTGCCAGGCGGTTCACGAGAGCAGCAGGCTCTGTCCGGCGGAATTACAGCTCCAAAACGAGCGGTTATTGTATTTTTGTCTTCCTTTTTCGCCGATGACAACAATCATTACTAGAGAGCTTTGCAGTTCTCTCTTTTCTATTTGCACTTCTGTTCTTACTTCTGTATCTTCTTTTTGTATTTTAATTCTTTTAATAGTTTAAGGGTTTCAGAGGTTAGCGTAGTCCACAGAACAAATGCACAGGTTCCTCAGAGCGTGCACTTGTAAGTGGCCATGTCTCAGCACTCAATCTATTAACTAACGTAATAAAAGGAACGGAACAGCGGCAGAACCTATTTTTTTCTTCTCCTCGGAAATGAAATGTCCAATTAGGCAAGGATGTAGGTTTGTCGCACC
>NC_061859.1:19741447-19751447 GCF_019202785.1 Penaeus chinensis
ACACACACACACACACACACACACACACACACACACACACACACACACACACACACGATATTTTATTCTCGATTTCCGATACATGGCACCTTGAGCTTCTCGGGAAAGAAACGACTAGAATGGTGACTCAGATTAATGTGTGTTTAGTTCAGTCGTTGAACAATTTTGTGTCTGTGTATACCGTGTTGATGTTTATTTTGTGATCCTTTGCTCCATGCATGGGGGAGTTGTACAAAATCTGAATCTGAGTTCGGGTTGTTGTGGTATTTTTTGGTCGGTGTATCTCTTGTTTCAGTGATTTTATTCTTATTTAATTATAAAGTTTTGTGTACCGATGATTATCTAGAAGTCTGTGATCTGTCATATTTAAGGTGTACGCGTCTAGCTACGAATGAGTCGAGCATTTCGAGTGTTGTCAAATATGGCGTTGAGTTAAGAACCCAAAAAGCAATTTGACGTACAACCCAATTTTACTGAAATAATACTGGATTGGTAGAATCGGTTGATCCAGAGCTGAGCATCTAAAGAAAAGAAGAAAAATTGAGAGATATATGATATTTATCTCTTACTATAACATAGCAGGAACTGTAGGATTATCAAGTGTTTCCAAGTCTCTCTCCATAATATAATGTTAATGGTAAGAATTAGCATCATGCTTTTTCCTGTTTTAAAGAGGAGGGTACGCGATTTGTCTTTTAAATGACACAACATATTGTTACTTATATTTTCATGAAGGAACAGTGAAAAAGTTTCGGAAAAGAAAAGAAAAAAATTGTATTTTCTAAACCAACTGATCCTATCTAAAGAAATTTAACGTACATTCACGATTTCCCCTTAATTTTGCTTGGATAAGTAAACACAACCTAAGTCGGGCAGTTCCCGTTTGACTAAAAAAGGGCAATACAATAAGTGAATAGTTGCAAATATCTAGTAATATACCTTAAAGACAAACTTGGAAAAAGAAAAAGAATCGACGAGGCTAATAACCCTTATAGCAGTACTTGTAGAAGGAATCAGCGAGGAAATTACCGCGCCCGTGAGGACCGGCGGCGAAGCACCCGGGCGCCCAGACGGGGAACTTTGCTGCCATCAAACGAAAAAGGGAAAAGATTATTGTTCATATATTGCAAGCAATTTTATTTTAAAAAATGCTGAGTGTTTCGTTAGTTTCCGGAATATTTATAAAGAAAACTTAATATGCAGTTTGTTGAAAATTAATATACATTGTAATGTTCTAGCTACAATCTCGTTTTCGCAATGTATTATTTCAGAGCAAATATTGATTTGCACACTAAAACAGAACCGCCAGCACATCCTCTTGATAACATCACAAGACAATGATGATAGTGATGACAGTTCCAGTCATTAAAACCGGTAATTTTCGTAAATGTTCCGCAATTTATTTTACTTTATTTCTATGACAGTTTGGATCCTTTGCAATGTGTTATCTCAGTGCCTGTTCTTATTTCAGAATCGTTTGTCATCGGCAACCTTACGCCAACCCCACTCGCGAATGCTGCACCCTCAGCGGCTAATGAAGGGACGCCGTCAGAGGGGTTCTGTTGGCACTTCGGAAATGAAGCGCATATCTGATGAGGACGTAACACCCCCAAGGAGAAAAGGGCAGGGTATAAGCTTCATTAACCGTAGCAGATAAAATCAGTTATTAAAACGGCGGAACTAAAAGGATGGGGAACTCGATGCTGTTCTTCGTAACACTATTTGGTGTAGGAAATTAATGGAAGAAGTACCACGCAATATGAATATGCAGTTTTTAGAATATTCCGCCAGAGAGATTTATATCTCTAGATTTATATCTAGATATTAAGGATAAAAAATGTATAAGGTGACGCAGTTTACTAATCAATACGAACGCATACTCAAATAATAGTAACTGGTACTGTAAGAAAAGGGTATCCATCCCTTAATTATGTAACTAGCTATATGTTAACGTTTGCAATGTATCATTTCAGAACAAAAATTATTTGATACTACTGACGAGGTAAACCCATGCATAATTCCAGATTCCAGTGCTGCTCAACAAAAATATATAAAAAACAAAAACCTATTTACATTCGCGCGCAGATATATATTATATTCTAAAAGAAAATGAATTTCATGTGATTCTTCAAACCATATCACGTCACGGGTTAGAGATATAAGACTGGCTCATATGGAAGTCCGGCTGAAGGGCCAATAACATTTTTTTACTGCCCTGCTCTTTTTTATTTAGTGAACCCGTTTTTTTGGGTGGATATATATCTACACACACACACATACACACACACACACACACACACACACACACACACACACACACACACACACACACACACACACACACATGTATATATATATATATATATATATATATATATATATATATATATATATATATGCGTATATATACATATACACACATATATACATACATATATATATATATATATATATATATATATATATATATACACACACATACATATACACACATACATATATACATATATATATATATATATATATATATATATATATGTATGTATGTGTGTATGTATATACACACAAACAAACACATATGCCGTCATTTCTGACGAAGATATAATCGAAACCGGTAAAATATCTCTTGTATTGTGAAGATATTTATTCTCATTCATACCTTTTCTACACATATATATACATATACATATAAATGCACGCGCGCACACATTTATATATATGTGTGTGTGTGTGTGTGTGTGTGTGTGTGTGTGTGTGTCTGTGCGTGTGTGTGTGTGTGTGTGTGCTGTGCGTTGTGTGTGTGTGTGTGTGTGTGTGTGTGTGTGTGTGTGTGTGTGTGTGTGTGTGTGTGTGTGTGTGTTGCGCGTTATGTGTGTGTGTGTGTGTGTGTGTGTGTGTGTGTATCTGTGTGTCTGTGCGTTGTGTGTGTGTGTGTGTGCGTGTGTGTGTGTGTGTGTGTGTGTGTGTGTGTGTGTGTGTGTGTGTGTGTGTGTGTGTGTGTGTGTGTGTATCTGTGTGTTGTGTGTGTGTGTGTGTGTGTGTGTGTGTGTGTGTGTGTGTGTGTGTGTGTGTGTGTGTGTGTGTGTCTGTGCGTTGTGTGTGTGTGTGTGTGTGTGTGTGTGTGTGTGTGTGTGTGTGTGTGTGTGTGTGCGCGCGCACGCGCATTTACATTCACACACACACACACACAACAATCTACTGACTTCTTGCCGACTGCGAAGAGACATGGACTGCGCTACCAAGCTTGTAAAGCTCTCTGTGACTTCAACATCCTCACCACAAACATGTATCCACTGAATGGGTTCCCCTAACAGGCCCCTAAAATCCTGGATCTTGTACTTGGTCCAAGATTCAGGCCCAAGGGCTTCGCCTCATTGCTGAATGCATCACGAGCCACCAGAGAGACAGATAGGATAGCCACATCTTCAGCAAAGTCAAGGTCCGTGACCGTGATATTACCCATTGTTGCTTCACAGTGACTGGATAGTAGATCAGCCCATTTTCTAGTCCATGCAAGTGTTGATAAATGCAGCATTTTCAGTACCAGTACATAGGCTTGCCATGAATCCAATAATCCCCCCCCCCCCCCCCTCACACACACACACACACCCCAAGATGTCAGGATCTCCCATAGCGATTCACGACGCACCGAGTCATACGCCTTTTTGAGGTCCAAGCTCATGACGGTGTTCCACAATGACTTGAAGCACTAGGACACGGTCTATTGTGGACCTGCCATGAGTGAATCCGGATTGCTCCGGTCTCTGGTGTCTTAGTGGGTGGTCATGGATATGTTTCAGAAGACTGTGGGCGAAAACTTTGCCTGGTATACTGAGCAATGTGATGCCACGGCATCTGCTACCGACCCAACAATACCCTTTCCCCTTCCAAAGAGGTATGACCACATTCCTCAACAGGTCCAAAGGAATGGAACCAGACTGCCAGATGGCCACCAGACAGTGTGTATCGCATGTGCCCACAGCCTTCCCACCCTTTGGTTAGAGATCCCCTGCCTAACCTCACTCAGGGTAGGAGGTTCCTTGTTGATGGGTTGCATCCAGACTAACTGCTGGAGGGTCCACCTGGTACAGCTAATCAAAATACTAAGCCCAATGTTTACGAACCTTAACATGATCTGAAATTATCTGTCCATCTACTGAGCGGACTGCAGTCACCTGTAAAGAAGGCTTAGAGTTCAGTTTACTAAGGACTTGGTAGGCAGGTCATTTACTAAGAAATGGCCTTCTGCCTCCTAAGCAAGATTCCTGATGAAATGTTTCATGTTTCTAGTTCTGGCTACTGAGATCAGCTCCCAAGCTGTGGGGACTCATAGACATCTTGTAGCCAGCTCGATCACAGCTGGACATCATTGAAGTTTTGCAGGGGACATTTGTCTGCCACAGAGGTGAGTTTGGCATAGAACGCTCTTTTCCATCGAATTTGAAAAAAAAAATCAGTAATAGTAGGAGACACAAAGCCAAAAACATGCTTCAATTTCAATGCCATAATATGCTTGTCAACTGGAGTAACCTCTACTACCGAAGGTTGAAATTGGCTAAAGGTGGCCATATCACCCGGCCCCAGTAGTTGGCGTGCCCACTCATACAGATCGTACCGTTGCCAAGTCTTCTCATTTCCTAAAGGGCAGCCATCTCAACTCCAAACCACATTAGCTCCTTCGTCAATCTGACATAAGGACTAGCTAGCCTGAGGTTAAACCCTTGGCCTTTGCCCCACAGCCCTCACACTGGGTTTGCAGCTTCTGTTCCCATCCTACTTCCGAGCAGTCGCCCATCCAATAGGACCCACAGCCTGTCTCACCCCAGCATTTCCATTCATATGATTTATTGCCCATGAGTTTATATCTGGAGGAGGATTAGCAAGGTGCATCTCCCTCGAGGCGTCCATAAGCCCTAGGGGGCTGAGGAGCTGGAGTTGGGACACAGTCAGGGTGTGTCCACACGCGGGTGGCCATGACTCTGTATCTCTAGGGCTCCTGCTGCTCCAAGATCCCCCAAAGTCTAGCCTGCTTAGGTACTTAGTTTCCATAAGTGACCAAGAGGAAGCACTGTAGAAGTCTCGATGATTGAGAGGCAATGAAACATCACTTAGCTAGCTAGCAGTGGCAGCTGTCACCAAGAAGGCATGCAAGCACTTAACACTATCTAGGCAACCACACCATCGCTTTACATCACCGTGAGTATGAAGCACACCCTCATATATATTTATATATATATATATACATATATATATATCCACATATATTATGTATATACACACACATATATATATATATATATATAAACATACATCTCTCTCTCTCTCTCTCTCTTACTTATATATATATATATAAAAAAAAAATATATATATATATCATCATCATCATTATGGAGCTAACGCCGGCAGGGGCGCATAGCCGCATCCACCCTCCGCTTCCACCTACGAGGGTCCGGCCCATCTCTAGTTCCTCACGACAGGTTTGATCGATTTGCCCAAGCCACGACCTTCTCGGTCGTCCCACAGGCCTCCTCCACCCAGGGTTGTCTCGGACAGAGACAACCTGATGGGCAGGATCATCCTGTGGGAGTCGAGCCAAGTGGCCATATAGCCTGAGTTGGCGATCACGGATTGTGCAAGTAACAGGTCCTGTACCGGTCTCACGGTGCAGCCGTTGGTTGGACACATGGTCCCGCCAACTGTACCCCATGATCCGGCGCAAGGATCTGTTACAAAAGGCATCAAGACGAGATTCCAGAGCACAAGATAGTGTCCAAGTTTCACTACCATAGAGTAAAACTGGCAGTATCAGGGCCTTGAAAACACGTAACTTGGTCCTTCTGCACAGGTACCGACATCTCCAAATACTCTTGTCGAGAGATTCCATGACCCCTGCTGCCAGGCCAATCCGTCTACTGACTTCTTGGTCTGACAGCCCAGAGTCGTGAAATGCACTACCGAGGTATATAAAGCTCTTTGTGACTTCGATGTTTTCCTTGCAAGCACGTATCGACTGTACAGGGTCTCCTAGCAGGCCCCCAAAATCCTGGATCTTGGTCTTGGTCCAGGAGACCTCTAGCCCCAGGGGCTTCGCTTCATTGCTAAATGCATCAAGAGCCGCTACAAGGGTTTCCAGAGATTCAGAGAGTACGGCAACATCATCGGCAAAGTCAAGGTCTGTAACCTTGATATTGCCCAGAGTTGCTCCACAGTGACTTTGGACAGTAGCTCTACCCAGTATCCAATCCATGCAAGTGTTGAAAAGTGTTGGTGCAAGAACACAGCCTTGCCTCAGCCCTGAACTAACAGGGAAGAAGCTCGACAGGCCCCCACCATACTTTACAGCACTTTCAGTGCCTGTATACAGGTTTGCTATTAGTCCAATAATCCTTATTGGAATTCCTCTTAGTCTCAGGATCTCCTAGAGAGATTCGCGATGCACCGTGTCAAACGCCTTCTTGAGATCGATGTAGGCTGCGAGCAGCCCACGTCCGAACTCACGACGGCGCTCTATAATGATTCGAAGCGCCAGGATGCGGTCTCTTGTGGACTTACCAGGAGTGAAACCAGATTGCTCCGGTCTTTGGTGCCTCAACAGGTGGTCCCTGATACGTCTCAGTAAGATGTGTGCGAGTACCTTGCCTGGTACACTGAGTAGTGTAATGCCTCGGTGATTGCTGCAGTCCCACCGATCCCCTTTCCCCTTCCAGAGAGGGATGACCACACCCCTCAGCAGGTCAGGGGGAAAGGTATCAGTCTGCTAGATGGCAGACAGGACTGCATGCAAGCCCCTTGCCATAGGTTCTCCACCAGCCTTTAACAATTCGGCTGGGATGTCACAGACACCTGCTGCTTTACCACTCTTCAGCTTGGAGATCGCCCCCCTGATTTCGGTCAGGGAGGGTGGATCCTCGCTGATGGGTGGATCTTGCAGAGGAGTCTCAACATTACCCGCATCCATGGTAACTGTTGGTGGATCAACCTTATACAACTGCTCAATATACTCAGCCCAACGCACACGCACCCCATCAGGATCTGAGATTATCTGGCCACTTGCTGAGCGGACTGCAGCCGTCTGTGAGGGGGGCTTGGAGTTCAGCTTTCTCAGAGCTTGGTAGGCAGGACGAAGGTCATTTACAAGGAAATGGCTTTCGACCTCCTCTGCAAGACTACTGATAAACTGTTCCTTATCCCTTCCCAACAGTGACCTAGTCCTGCGCACCAGAGAGCGGTGCAAAGTGCGATCCCCTGACAGTCGAGCCGCACGACAAGCATCTGTGGCTTCCAGCGTCTCCTGCGAGATGGAATTCTGTCTTGTTCTTGGGCGTTCACCAATGGATTCCTGAGCTGCATCAAGCGTTTCACGCTTGAAGGTATCCCACATAAGAACAGGGTCTGTCTGGCCCTCGAGTGCTGTCAGACTACCAGAGATAGCCTCGGCAAACCCCCGGGTACACTCGTCATCCCTCAATCTGTCCAAATTAAACACCCTAGGGTGTTCATTTGGGCGACGGGGGGTTCTAAAGTGGACCCGGAGAGTAGCCACCACTATTCTATGGTCAGTTCCACAGAACTCAGCGCTTCGATATACCCTGCAGTTCTGGAGGATCCTCCATCGAGTGCTAACGAGGATGTGGTCGATCTCCTTGGCCACTCTTCCTGTATCGCTGTACCAAGTCCAGCGATGCGGGACAGAACGCTGATACCAGGAGCCAGAAATCCTCAATTTCTGGGACCTAGCAAAGTCACGGAAAAGGAGGCTATTCTCACTGCCAGCATCAGCTCCTGAGCCATGAGGACCGACAGACATCTCGTAGCCAGCTCGATCACAGCCGGATACCGCATTGAAGTCGCCCAGCACAATACAAATATCTCGCCGAGGACATCTGTCTGCCACAGATGCAAGTTTGGCGTAAAACATCTCTTTCACCTCAAGTTTATATACATCCGTAGGAGCGTATACAGCAACAAGAGACATGAAGCCAAATGAAAGCTTCAGTCTCAATACCATGATACGCTCATCGACTAGAGTGACCTTAACTACCAAGGGTTGAAGTCTGCTGGAGATGGCTATGGCTACTCCCTGGAGATGGTGGCCATCGCTGCGGCCCGACCAGTAGTAGGTGTAGCCACCCTCACTAATCGTGCCACTGCCAGGTCTTCTCACCTCCGAGAGAGCAGCCACCTCAACTCTCAGCTGTTTCAATTCCCTCGATAGTAGTGGTAACCGATCGTCCTGTCGCAGGGAACGGATGTTCCAAGCCCCCACCCTGACAGTCCGCCTGAGGTCTAACCTCGGGCAGTCACTCCGGGTGGGCGCCACCTCTGCCACCCCTACCGACGCCGCCCCATATAGAGGAGGTTGGCTGGCTGCAGGCCCCATAATCCACCTGCAGGGCTCCCTAGGGCTTTCCCCCACAAGCATCACGCCAGGCTGGCGGCCGCTGGGACCCAGCTGGGACTGGGGGTAACCCCCCTTCCCCACCCGAGTCCCAGCGGTCGCCAACCCAGAGGGACCCACAGCCCGCCGTACTTGCTGGGTAGGAGGGACTTTAGCCCTCCCCCCAGCGTCAACTTCTATATTAGACGTTGCCAGTGGTTATCTCGGGGGGGCCGACTGGCAAGGCCTGCCTCCCCACAGCCGCCCATTAACCCCAGGGGGCGCGGGGGGACAGGAGTTAGTACGAAGCCAGGGCGTATCCACACGCCGGTGGGCCATAGCTCCGTACCTTTAGGGCCTCCTGCTGCTCCAAGAGCCTCCACAGTTCAGCCTAGGACCGCAAGGTACCTAGTTTCCATGGGTGGCCACGAGGAGGCACTGTAGAAGTCTTGATGATGGAGAGGCTATGAGCTGGCAGGGGAGTCTTATGCATAGCTGCTCCCTTTTTCGCACCAGGCTACCCAGCGGTGGCAGCTGAAAGCGGGAAGGCATGCAAGCAGGCACTTAACGCTTACTAGGCTACCACACCATCGCTTCACATCATCCCGAGCATGAAGCATCCACCCATATATACATATATATATGTACATATATATGCAGATTATATATATATATATATATATATATATATATATATAAAAATAGTACATCTCTTTATTTATCTATATCTATCTATATATATATATATATATATCTGTATATATATATATATATATATATTTATATATATATATATATATATATATATATATATATATATATATATATACATAGAGAGAGAGAGAGTGAGAGAGAGAGAGAGAGAGAGAGAGAGAGAGAGAGAGAGAGAGAGAGAGAGAGAGAGAGAGAGAGAGAGAAAGTATATTTTGATTTGACAGAATAACCTAGATAGAACAATTTTCCCTGATTTCCGCATATAGAAAAGTAAGCAAATATACTTCATAATAATTTCATGAAACAAACGTTATTGCTCATGAAATAAACAATATCTCGAGCTAAAGAGTTACGAATATATTCCTTATTAATGGAAAGCATATGAAATAACTTATTCCTTGAGTAAATGATGGATATATAACTTCCATAACTAAATAAATAACTTCTTGAGTAAAGTGTGACACACACACACACACACACACACACACACACACACACACACACACACACACACACACACACACACACACACACACACACATATATATATTTGTGTGCGTGACCCTTGTCATAGAAACAACCAGGCTACATTTTCAATCACTTCTATTCAATTTTGCGTCCATTATAAATCTATACATCACTTCACACTAAATATTATGAGAGATTGCGGCAAGGTTTCAAAATATTACATGTCTAAATTGAACCTATGTAAAATAATGCAAAAGCTGTTTGAAATCTTAACTTGGCTGTGAATACCATATGTAGCCTAAAAAATCTTTATACAAAGCCAGAAAATACCGACTTCATGAAAGACACATTGATCCTGTGCCCCTCCGCTGCTCGAGGTCAGAGAAATAGCACCAATGAAAAGAAGTAACAAACGTTCGAGACCAACGTTTACAATATACA
>NC_061859.1:19766447-19771447 GCF_019202785.1 Penaeus chinensis
AGATGCGTCCGTGTCGCGCATGGCGTCACTTGTGAAGACTGAGGGTTCGACGCTAATCTTGCGGCTGGTCGTGGATGGAATGTAGACCCGCAGAGATCCTCTCTCTCCCGTCTTCACTCGCATGACTGGCTGGCGCGCGCAAAAGCCGCAAACCCCAGAACGTGTTCAGTAGATGGATGCAAAGTTTGGGATCGCCGTATGTGTTGTCATTTAGCTTATTAATGTATAGGTATGGGTATGTATATGTGTGTGTAATAATAATAATATTATTATTATCACTATTTTTACTATGATTATCTACCTATCTATCTATCTATCTATATAATATGTGTATTGGCTCTATTTTGTCTTTTTAATTTTTATGCGATTTTGTATAGTGATATTTTAGTTGCATGATTTATTATTTGTTTATAGTTAATTCGTGGAAAAGGGTTATATTTATGCCTTGATAGAATTATCATTCATATCCCATGTCTTCTTTGCATATTTTGTTTTTTTTAATATGAAATATCTAAACTGCAACATAAGGAAATATAAAATTGAAATCAAGTAAAATATACGATATACACCTACAAATAATCACTGTTAATCATCGCCTGTAAAATCAGTCTCAGGTGCAAATGGCCGGCATGAGTCAGCATCTAGTGTTTGCTCATTTATTACCGTTTTCTATTATTTCCTTCCCCCAACTTGCCATTCTCTCTTCCCCTCAGCCACGTTATCTGCCTCACCAAGTGACGTCATAGACCTTATCCCCAAAGCTGCGCAGAATTCCGAAGTGATGAGACCTTATTCATATAGACCTTGTTTCCGCCAACACAGCCTCATGATCAGAAATACCAACGTAGCCCAAAGGGGAACATGCCACTGTATTGTGAAGAAGGTCCGTGAGCACTGTATCTGAGGATGAGCTTGAACAATGAGTGGGGAAATTTACAATGGTAATGTCGAAAACTCGTACCATGTGTTGAGTAAGGTCCCCGACTATATGAATGTGATAACACTCATTTTCTATCACCAATTGGTGATAGATGTGAGGTATTCCAGCAGCGACGGGCCTTGTGATGGAGGGCGGTAACAGCCGCAGCACAGGATCCCTTGGCCTTTGGCATCGATGACTTTAGAAATCATGGAACTGCAACATCAGTCAAAACTAACGAAAGTACTCCTCCACTTGTTGCTGATCGATCTTGCCTGAACCATTCAAATACCCTGTCTTTCTTGCAATGTGCTCTACCACCCAAGAATACCACTGAGATAAAGACTGTTGCAGCAAATTCTTAATAAATCTTTACATGAACTCTCCAATATTTGCTGACACGGTTTCAATTCGTTGCATTCGTTTCACTGTCATTTTCTGAGCGCCACTTGGGCGGTGAGAGCTATAGAATCCGTGAGGCTGAATCTGGTACATGCGAGGGGCATACAGACCCGCTTGGTGCGGCAAAGTGTTGCTGCCAGTGAACACTCCTTAGTGCAGCTAAAGTTTCCTGATTGCTCCACTTCAGAGCCTCTATCAGTTGCTATTGCCTCTGGTCGGCAATTCTTTCCCGGCAGTTTTGTGCAGTGCGAAAGTATCCTTTGTAGTAACCGCACACGAGTAGATGCAGGCACTCTTCTCCAGAGTGACGAGCGCGATGACAAGCAAGACACTTTCCAGGGCCTGCGCAGGCGTTCGCTGGGGCCTGTTCAGGGCTTGGTTCTGCCGTAAGTAATTGGGTTCTTTGACTTTGTTTTTCGGAAGCCACTAGATGTACACATCATCACTCTCTTTGACTCAATTT
Source organism: Penaeus chinensis (assembly GCF_019202785.1). NCBI lineage: Eukaryota > Metazoa > Arthropoda > Malacostraca > Decapoda > Penaeidae > Penaeus > Penaeus chinensis. The sequence continues at coordinate 19,768,232 of NC_061859.1, forward strand.
TCCCATTCCTCGTCGATCTTACCTCCTTTAGTAAAGCATTCAATGCTGTGATGGATTCCCTCCACGCTGGCCTGGATCATAACGAGTGTGTTGATGACAGCACGAGGTCTGGTGAGCAAATCTCTTTTCTCTGGGAGTTCCTCGCTGATGTTCTTGAATCTTGGCGAATGATATTAACTACACACCAGAAAGTTGCTCAGGTCTTCCTCCAATTGCTCATGTGGATGAGAGGAAGCATCAGTAATGGTCACTACTTCATTAGAGTAGAAAGTGACTTCCGTTTTTTCGCAATTAAAAATAGTTTCATTACATATGAATGCTGCATGCCAGGTATTAGGGTAATCAATTAGCACACATTTAAGGTCTGTGTTTGGCAGCGTCCTTTTACCGCATTCGGCGTCCCAACACGCAGGTCGATCCCCCGGCCTCTTGCTGGGTCTTACTATGCTCTTTTGATGACTCTGCTCGCTCGCCATCCGCCACGAAGACAGATGGTGAGCATTGGTTTCGGCAGTGGTGAGCGGGTGGATGCGCCGGGCGACGTCCACAGTGGGCGGTGAAAGGGCGTGGGCAAGATCTTTATAGGAGGGAGGGTGAGGATAGTGTGTCATGCGTTCTTCCTTCGGTTTCTCCGGGGGGGGGGGGGGGGGGTGTTAGTTCACCAAGGGCTACGTTCTTCCAAGTGAGAGATGGGGAGAGGGAATATAAGAGATGAAAAAAGTTGAAGTGACGGCGTGATGGATCTTGACAGGTGCTTGTTGTGATAATTTGCTGCAGTAGTTTGGGGAAGGGAGAGGAGAGGCATGACTGACTGCCTGGTGCACTTCAAACCAACGGGTATCAATGTAAATAAGCATCAAAATGAAAGATGTTCCGTCTCTGTTCCAGAATTCGGACTTTGCTCTGGTGGGGCCACTATGTATTCATATAGCTCTGGTATTCTTTTTGTGTGAACCCGGATATTTGAGATTTTATTAAGAGCTCTCTCTCTCTCTCTCCCTCTCGCTCTCTCTCTCTCTCTCTTCTCTCTCTCTCTCTCACTCTCATCCTCTCTCTCTCTCTCTCTCCATCTCTCTCTCTCTCATCTCTCTCTCTCTCATCTCTCTCTCACTCTCTTCCCCCCCACTCTCCCTACTCACTCTCTCTCTCTCCTCTCTCATCACTCTTCTCTCTCTCTCTCTCTCTCTCGCTCTCTCTCTCGCTCCTCTCTCGTTCTCCTCCCTCTTCTCCTTTCTTCCATTTCTCTCTCTTTTCCCTTCTCCCCCTATCCTTTTCTCTTCCATCTATCTCCCCTGCTCTCCTCTTTTCCGCCTTTTTCCTCCTCTCTCTCTCCCCCCTCCTTTTCCCCTCTCCCTCTCCCCCCACCTCCCTCTCCCCCCTCCCCCTCCTCCCTCCCTCTCCTTTTCCCCTCCTCTCCTTCTCTTCCTCCCCCTCCTCTCCTCCTTCCCTTCTCCCCCCTCTCTCCCTCCTCCTCTCTCTCCCCTCTCTCTCTCCTCTCCTCCTCGCCCTCCATCTCTTTTCTTCCCTCCTCCCCCCTCCTCCCCTCTTTCCCTTTTTTCCCTCTTTTCTCCCTCTCTCTCCTCCCTCCCTCCTCTCCCCTTTTCTCCGTTCTCCCTCCTCCCTCTCTTTTTTCCCTTCCCTCTCTTTTCCCCTCCCTTTAATCTTTCCTTCTCTCCTCTCTCTCTCCCAAATTTTTCCCCCCCTCCCAATCTCCTTCTTCCTCCTCTCTCTCTCTCTCTTTTCTTTCCCCCCTTACCCTTTTCCCCTTTCCCCGCCCCCTCAAACTTTTTCCCCTCCCCCTCCCTCCTTTTTCTTCCCTCGGTTTTTCTCTCAAACTCTTCCCCCTTTTCTCCTCTCTTAATTCTCTCCCCTCTCTCCCCCTCTCCCCCTCTTTCTCCCCTCTCTCCTCCCTTTTCGCCCTCCTCCTCCCTCTCCCCCCTTCCCCTCCCCTCTCTCCCTTTTTCTCCTTCTCTCTCTCCTCCCCCCTCTCTCTCTCTTCTCTCCTCTCTCCCTTCCTCTCTCTCCTCTCCCCTCCCGGCTCCTTTTTTCTCTCCCCCTCTCCTCTTCTCCCCCCCCCCCTCCCCCTCTCCTTTTTCTCCTTTTCTCACCCCCTCTCCCTTTTTCTCATTTTCCTTTTCCCTCCTCTTTTCCCTCTTCCTTTTCCGCTCTACTTCTCTCTCTCCTCTTTCTCTTCTCTCGTCTCCCCTTTTCCCCCCCTCCTCCCCCCTTTTTCCCCCCCTCCCTTCTCTCTTCCCTCTCGCCCTTCCCCCTCTGCTCTCTCTCTACTCTCCCCTCTCCCCGCTCTCCCCCTCCTCCTCTCTCCTCAACCCCCTCGTCTCTCTCTCTCCTCTCTCTCTTCTACCTCTCTCCTCCTCTCCCTCCTGTTTCCCCCCTCTCTCTTCTCCCCCCCTCTCCCCCCCCTCTCCCTCTCCCTCTCTTCTCCACCCCTCTCTTCCCTCCTCGTCCCCCTCTCTCGTCCTCCTTTTTTTCTCTCTCACCCCCTCTTTTTCTCTATCAGTTTTTCCCCTCTTTCTCCTCCTCCTCTCTCTTTTTCCCCCCCTCCCCTTTCCCCTCTTCTCTCGTTCTCTCCCCTTCCCTCACCCCTCCCTTCCCCTAATTTTTTCCTTTTTTTCTCCTCTCTCCCTCCTCTCTCCCCCTCCCCCCCGTTCTTCCTCTCCTCTCCCCTCTTTTCCTTCTTCCTCTTCCCCCCCCTCTCTTTTTTTCTCTTTCCCTTCTCTCTCCTTCTCTCCTCCTCCCCTCTCCCTCTCCTCTCTCTCCCCTCTCTCTCTTTCCCCTCCCTCTCCCTCCCCCCCCTCTCTTTTCCCCTCTTTTTCTTCCCCTCTCTCTTCTCCGCCCCCTCTCCCCTCCTCTCTTCCCCTCCCTCTCCTCCCCCTCCTCTCCCTCTTTTTCCACTTCCTCTCTTCTCTTTTTTCCCCTCTCTTCCTTTTCTCCTTTGTTTTCCCCCTTTTAAAAAAAAAATTTATCCCTCCTTTTCCTCTCTCTCCCTCTCCCCCTCTCTTCCCTTTTCTCTCTCTCCTCCCTCCTCTCTCTCTCTTCCTATTCTCTCTCTCTCTATCTTCTCATTCATTCTCCTCTTCCTCTCTTTCTCCTCCTCTCTCTCTCTCTCTTACTCTCTCTCTTTCTTCTTTTCCCTCTCTCTCTCTCTCTTCTCTCTCTCTCCCTCCCTCCATCCCTTCCTCCCTCCATCCCTCTCTC
>NC_061859.1:19783947-19791447 GCF_019202785.1 Penaeus chinensis
AACAATAATAAAAATAGTGGGTAAAGCAGTAGTAGTAGTTGTTGTTGTAGTAGTAGTGATAATAATGATGATAATTATTATTATAATGATGATAACAATGATAATGATAATAACGGTAATAATAATAATGATGATAATAGTAATGATAATAATGATTATAATAGGAATAACAATAATGATAATAAGGACTATACTACTGCTACTACTACTACTATTAATTATAATAATAATAATGATAGTAATAAAGGTGATGATAAAGATAATTATCATAATAGTGAAAAAATAACAAGGATAATAACAATTATATGAAAAACAATAACAACAACAACAACAATAATGATAATAATAATGATAATAATAATAACAAAAAAATAATGATGATATTAATGATAACAATAACAAAAGTAATACTAATGATAATAGTAATAGTAGTAGTAATAATAATAATAATAATAATAATAATAATAATAATAATAATGAAAGTAATGATAATAATAGTAGTAATAATGATAATAATAATAATAATAACAAGAATAATAAAAATGATAATAATAATAATAATGATATTAACAAAAAATTATTATGATGATAATGATAATAACAATGATAATAATAATAATTAAAACTATATGATTAATAATGATAATATTAATAACAATAATAATAATAATAATATAATAATAACAACAACAATAAACAGTAATAGAAATACTAGCAGCAATGCGAATGGTAATAATGATAACGATGATGTTAGTAGTAATAATAATGATTATAATGCTGTTTATAATACTGATGGTGATGGGAATGATGATAATAGTAGCGATACTAGTAATAATAATGATAATAATAATAATAATAATAATAATAATAATAATGATAATAATGATAATAACAATAATAATAATAATAATAATAATAATAATAATAATAATAATAATAATAATAATAATAATAATAATATTAATAATAATAATAACAATACTGATAATAACGATAATAATGTTTAATTGTAAGCAATAATGATAGATGAAGGTTGAAATTCATAATAAGAAAAACCGCCTTGATAATTATAAAGATGGTGGTGAATTATGATAATGAGAATAGATACAAAAATGAAGATGATAACATTTACGACGATGGCAATACTAGAGATTATCATGATTACAGATTGTTTGAAAATAATGATAATGGCATTGACCGCAATTGAAGAAGAAGAAAAAAAAAAAAAAACGGAATTGTAATGAAAAAAGGAACTTTGACCATCGTATCATTTTACCAGCGATTCAGTTTTTAGTCTTTTATTGGTTCTATTAATTTGATGATCTCGCTTTCACGCCATTCACATTTTGCTTTCGGGAAATAGGCAACAAAAGGCTTTGCAAAATCACTGTTTGATCTCGATATCATTTCAGTGCAAACGAGGAAATTCGTTTAAAATGGACCCGGGGAAAAGGATGGCTAGACAAAAGGAATATATTCTAAAAAACATTTTGGCTGGCTTTTCCGAAATAGTTATATGTATATAGACATACACGCATATACAATATATATATATATATATATATATATATATATATATATATATATATATACACATTCATACTGCCCACACACGCACAAATAATATATGTGTGTTTGTGTGTGTGTGTGTGTGTGCGTGCGTGCGTGTATGTGTGTGTGTGTATGTGTGTGTGGGTGTGTGTGTGTGTGTGCGTGCGTGCGTGAATGTGTGTGTATGTGTGTGTGTGTGTGTGTGTGTGTGTGTGTGTGTGTGTGTGTGTGTGTGTGTGTGTGTGAAGCCCCCTCCCCCCCCCCCTCTTCCTTTCTCTTTCTCTCTATCTCCCCCTCCCTCTGTGTCTGTGCATACTTGCACGCGACACATACAGTCCTCTGTACACAAATATATAACTAAAGGCAAACCAGGGAAGGCATACTCTATATACGTGGGTGTTCCCCTGAAACGCTTACATTAAATATAAAACGTACAATGGGACAAATATTTATAAAACAACTTAAATACAATTCGACTTTATAATAAGCACACAGCCTATGATTACGTTGCACCATATATAAAAATGTCGTCTCTAAAAAGCCAATAATTATCCCTCCCTAAACGCATGTTTCAGTGAACACACCCCTAAGCATGAGTGGAGGAGCGGCCTGAAGGAGCCAACTGCCGGAGCGCTTCTCACGCCCTTGATTGGGACTGCTGGTGCGGAGGCGGGTCGAGGGGCAAGAGCACTCCGAGGGCACGGTTCAAGAGTGATATGCAAGCTCGACATAATAAATACATAACATGAAAGAACTACTTGTGGAATAAAATCCTTATGAAAAGTGAAATCAAACTTATTAAGATGAAGTGGACCGAACGTTCTTGCCACTGGCTTTCCCGGTTTCCTTTAAATTCTACTCATTTTAGTCATAAGTAAACCAGCTAGAAATGATTGTTAGAAAGGAGCCTGGGCACAACTTTTTGTAATAAAAAGAAATAAAACAGCATTTATAATACTTATTAATAGAACAGTTTATATATATATATATATATATATATATATATATATATATATATATATATATGCATACATAGTTATGTATGTATGTATGTATGTATGTATGTATGTATGTATGTATGTATGTATAAATGTATATATATATATATATATATATATATATATATATTTATTAGTTTATATATGTATATTTATATATACATTGCCTTGTAAGACTGATTAGCCGGTTAAACACAAAATCATCACAATAAAATAATAACAAAAAGTTGTCTTCGACTCACTTAACAATATTACAGGTCAATGACACTGTTACAATATTCCGTCGTTTTATCTGCGGCTTCTGAAGAGCGCTGCCCGAGAATATCAATGGCTTTGTGTAAAATGGCAAATATGCCACTGGATTAGTCGGTCTTGATTACACAGGTATTAGAATTAAAGCCAAGAGGAGATGGACATATGAAAATATATGAAAATAAATAATAAAAATATGAGATAAAGATACCTGGCTGGAATGGTAAAACCGAGAAACAGCTGAGGATGCCTGGAAAAAAAAAAAAAAAAAAAAAAACGTTCCTTACTGTTCGTCTTCTATGTTTGCTTGATGTTTCTCTAGCTTGAGGGTGAAGAAAACGCCGATGAAAACTACTCTATATACGTGGGTGTTCCCCTGAAACGCTTACATTGAGATCAGCTCTGAAAAAATTAAAACAGAATTCTTCATGTTCCTCTGCCCCCACACGCCAGTCTCCGTCTGAGAGCGTTACTGCTGGACGTGTGACTACAGAGACAAAATAAAATGTTGTACTCTATAAATCGTACAGAGAATCTCGCTCTTTGACATAGGTGATATGCTACACAGCAATATAAACTAAACATAACCTTCTATATATCACATGGTATAACATATCACACAAAAGACAGTGTGTATAATATGATCACATAATTATCACAATATACGTACGATAATACTGGCATCATAATCCGTATGCAATTGCATCACAACATAGCACTCACAACTCACATTATTATCATAACTCACTTCATTCTCACAACCCGCACTTACATCGCTTGGGAACGTATGGACGGCGACACAATCATTTCTCGGCTGAAGACCAGTTTCGGTGGAAAAACATCGCCCATGACAAGCCACTCTGGCGTCCTCCTCAGCCGGTAAGGATGTTTCCTGAATTATTTTGTGGAAAACGGATCAAGTGCCGTTTGTCCTCCTTTAAAGACTTCGATTCCAAGGTTTAGCTACGTCTCTCATACTCCCTCTCCCTCTCCGTCTCTCATACTCTCCCTCTCTCTCCCTCTCTCTCCCTCTCTCCCCTTCGGCTATTCCTACTCGCTCTGTTACTACCTAAATTTCCTTTCTGATTTCTCTCGGCGTAAATTGGCTCGCTCTTTTGAGGTCTGGCTTCCCCCCTTGACATCAAATGCTGGATCTCTCTAACGGGGCTTCTCCTCCTCGTCTGGCGTACGGAGTTTTCGAATGAGAAGGAAAACGCCTTTGATTTTCGGATCCTGCTTTCCCATTTTCTGCCTTCCCCCTCGCTCATTGAAGCTGCTAATGATATCCTCGGGGACGTTTTCCGAGCAATGAAGAGATGCCGGCGAGGATGTGTGTTTACCGAGGTGTGCCTCTTGCTCTCGCTGGAAAATCGGCTTTCCTGTGCCTTCGCTTAAGGGTCTGTGCGGTGTCACACTGTGTTGACGTGAGAGGTTTTCTTTATATTAATCGATATATCAAGTAAATATATATGCTAAAAAAGGGGAAAATCAAACATTCTGAATCGATGGATTTAGCAACTGGTATGGTGTTGTTAAATTGTCTATCTCGAGGAAGCCTTTGGCAATTATAATAATCAAATGTAAATATTTTTTAAATGGACGGCATCGATTAACAGCTACAGTCTTTAACTTAAGAATTACTGTTGGCATGTTTGCGTGTGGTTACCTATTACATATGTTTGCATGAATATATGTGTACGTGCATACACACAAGTGCACTCGGGTCGACTAATTTCGACCTTCTCTAATAGCCGCAGTCACGGTCAGCGTGGCCCCTACCCCTCGCTCTACGTATGGACATAAAGATGTTGGCTGATGATTTGCTTGCTTAGTATTGATTGATTAATAAAGGGACAGAGTAACTGATTATCTGAATTAAAAAATGACCTTTGTTTAGCCAGCTCTTTCAAAATTATTTTAAACTAGAAACAAGGATGAATCTTTTAATCACCATATATATATATATATATATATATATATATATATATATATATATACATATATATATATATATATATACATATATATAATATATATAGATATATATTTTTTAAATCTAAAATGTAACATGATTAAACTACAGAGGATTGGATTACAAGATATGAAAATACATATATCAAATATTATGATCATACGACATACAAACATTTCCGTTTTTTTTTTTTCAATAATCGTACCCGAACTTCAGATCACAAAGTTAGAATATTTCCCTTTGACATCAAACGACGGTTTTGTCGATTACAGAACAAGAAAGTGGAAGAAAGAGATAAAAGAGAAAGAGATCGATATATATATATATATATATATATATATATATATATACATATGTATACACACACACATATATATATATATATATATATATATATACAGAGAGAGAGAGAGAGAGAGAGAGAGAGAGAGAGAGAGAGAGAGAGAGAGAGAGAGAGAGCAGTAGAAAGGCCATTTTATACAATGCGTTATATTTTATTGATTCGTTATATTGTAAAAAAAGAAAAAAAAAAAAAAAAAAAAAAAAAAAAAAAAAAATCAATCAGACATGAAATACTTACGTATATATGCCGTTGCTGTCATGTTTTTTTTTTTTTTTTTTTTTTTTTTTTAACTGTTGCATGACATACGAACAGCAGGTCGGAACTTGTGCTAACACTGCATACAGCTGCTTATTGCAAACGCAGCTGTTTCGGACGTCCTTTAATTTACATCAACCTGGCAATTTAAGCCATACGTCAAAAATACACCATATTTATGTTCCTGTCATTACTGCATAAACCCACAAATTAAGGATCAACTTTAAAGGTCCACAACACCACACATCAAGCAACTTGCACAGTGAGTTCGGTCGCTCGCACACTCACCACTAGCTGTGCCTACATTGCTACGCTACCAGAAGAGGGATACATTAAAAAAAACTCCAGTGTACCTAATATACCTATGTTTGTGTGTACTTTTACCCTCAGAAGTTTCGTTCCTCCATTGTATATGACATTTTCGTGCTCAATTTTTCATCCCCTCTCCTACTCTATGTCCGTTCCTTCTAGTGTAACACTGTACATTGTTTTTAATTAAAACATACACTCATTTATCAATGTTAGGGTTTATTATTTATTTTCGAATTTTATCGAAATATTTACCTTACTAATTTCTTTGTCGATGAAGCTAACATTTTGTTCGATCTCATGGGCAATTTCTTGTTGTTTACTGAACTGTTCACTCAGTCGCAAACCATCGCCCACCACTTTTGCCTCCCTCTCTACGACCGCTCTTAGTCTGTTTCGATATTGCCAAACCCTTCCATTAACCCACTCTATGTCTGTCTATTTGTTGTCTGTTTGTATCTGTCCTTCTCTCTCTCTCTCTCTCTCTCTCTCTCCCTCTCCCTCTCTCTCTCTCTCTCTCTCTCTCTCTCTCTCTCTCTCTCTCTCTCTCTCTCTCTCTCTCTCTCTCTCTCTCTCTCTCTCTCTCTCCCTCTCCCTCTCCCTCTCTCTCTCTCTCTCCCTATCTCTCTCTCTCTCTCCCTCCCTCCCTCCCTCCCTCTCTCTCTCTCTCTCTCTCTCTCTCTCTCTCTCTCTCTCTCTCTCTCTCCATCTCTCTCTCTCTCTCTCTCTCTCTCTCTCTCTCTCTCTCTCTCTCTCTCTCTCTCTCTCTCTCTCTCTCTCTCTCTCTCTCTCTCTCTCTCTCTCTCTCTCTCTCTCTCACCATAGACACACGTTGAGTCCATTCAAATAAGCTAACTGTAAACATTAATAAACATGTTGTAATCATGATGAATTCCTATCATAAATTCACTACCGTCAGTGAAACATCTGGTACATACAGCAACATCTCAATAGTTCGTTAATCTTCGCTCTCTCCCAAAGGTGTAATCTCAAATGTGAGGCACACTTAATACACTGCCTTAATCGCTGTGAAATACTAAAACACAAAGAAACATGTAAGTACAAAATATTCCCTCTTTTCATCCTTGTACCAACGAGTCAATCAAATCACTCGTAAATACGGCACAACTGACACTATTAGATACTGAACATTGGGTTTTGATACTGGAAATTTACATAAAAAAAATTATATCAGCAAAATGATAACTTGTATGCGTCAATACAGTGTTTATATGCAGAATTTCGATGAAGCTACTTATATTTGTTAACCTTCGTGTCATATATCTTTTAATAAATCTATGTGCCAGTCACCACCCTATCTTTCATGAACATCGCCACACCATGATTCCCAGCGTTTCTAACGTCACCACTAGAGTACCGTTCGTCATTGCTACCACTTCGACCACCATCATGGCATTATTAAACTAGTAAAATGCCCATTTCTATAAAGATATCGATAACCGCATGAGATATAACACGACCACAAACGTAAACTTGATTTCTACTAACATTTACCAGGTACACAAAACATTCTAGGATCATGGTTACACCGAAAACCGCGACTTCATTTGGACCACCAAGCAAAACGGAGCATGACGTTTAACCAAATATTAAATTAGTTCAACTTAGTTGCAAAAAATGAGGATTCAATTTGGATCCACCGAGTGTAAGGGTGACAGACTAAAGTAAATAGTTACGTACATTAAAGCTTATTCCACAGATATATACAGAAAAGGTTCCTGGGACATTCCACGGCAGTGCCCTAATTACAGGTTTCTAAATATTAATAATCGCAATGGACCCGGCGGCTTAGAAGTGGC
>NC_061859.1:19831447-19844774 GCF_019202785.1 Penaeus chinensis
TGAGGATGCATGGAGCCCCTCCCTCCGCACATGAGAATGCATGCAGCCCCCCCCTCCGCACGTGAGGATGCATGCAGCCCCTCCCTCCGCACGTGAGGATGCATGTAGCCCCTCCCTCCGCACGTGCGGATGCATGTAGCCCCTCCCTCCGCACGTGAGGATGCATGTAGCCCCTCCCTCCGCACGTGAGGATGCATAGAGCCCCTCCCTCCGCACGTGAGAATGCATGCAGCCCCTCCCTCCGCACGTGAGGATGCATGGAGCCCCTCCCTCCGCACGTGAGAATGCATGCAGCCCCTCCCTCCGCACGTGAGGATGCATGTAGCCCCTCCCTCCGCACGTGAGGATGCATGTAGCCCCTCCCTCTGCACGTGAGGATGCATGGAGCCCCTCCCTCCGCACGTGAGAATGCATGCAGCCCCTACCTCCGCACGTGAGGATGCATGGAGCCCTTCCCTCCGCACGTGAGGATGCATGCAGCCCCTCCCTCCGCACGTGAGGATGCATGTAGCCCCTCCCTCCGCACGTGAGGATGCATGTAGCCCCTCCCTCCGCACGTGAGGATGCATGTAGCCCCTCCCTCCGCACGTGAGGATGCATGTAGCCCCTCCCTCCGCACAGTACCACACCTTCAGTGATGTGGTGTGGAGAAAGAGATAGAATAAAAGACCAAATGTATGAATGTTTATGTCTATGCCTATAGTTATACGCATTTTTATCTTTACATATGTATCTTCCTACCTACATTTATATCTATCTATGTATCTGTCTGTTCATCTATCTCTCGGATTTGTAACCGGATATGGTCGAGATAAAATGTAGGCCTATCTCGTATGACTGACGCTTGATAAATTGCCGTTCCTCGTAGCTTTTGAAAAATATATATATTGTTATATCCCATCTCGGGTTTAATCTGTGAGGCTTTTCAGTTGATGACTGGGTTCAGGGAAAAGGTTTCGTCTGGTCTCTTTATCCATTTCCTAACCTTTTTTTAATACATAAATCATTTTGTCTCTGATGCTCCTGCTTCTCATCAATATTGGAATATTTTTTTATGAAACTTGTAGATTGGTTATCATGATTAGAGTTCTGTTAAGCGGGTGGGCGAATGCAGACAACCGTTTATTCATGCCCATCATCTGCATTAGCTGCCAGTGATAGTGCAGTGAAATATGTCGGTGTATTAAATCCAGCCAGATACTACTCACACACACACACACACACACACACACACACACACACACACACACACACACACACACACACACACACACACACACACACACATATGTGTGTGTGTGTGTGTGTGTGTGTGTGTGTGTGTGTGTGTGTATCTTTATGCGTGTGCATGCTTCTGTAAATAGACATAGGAAAGGTACTCGAGCCTACTGGCCTTTAATCTGATGATGCTGTCCACTTTCAATTGACATTTAATGGCTGTGATGTTTATTGCAATTACCCGCGGGGCCGAAGTGGCAGCCGAATGCCCATATATCGAGCTCTGCGTTGTAATTGGACCGGACACTGAAGCGACGAGGCACGGAACATGAATAAGACATGTTGAAGATGGAGGAGAGAGGTGGCTTTATGTCCTCCGTGAAATTCATAATAAATCTTATTTTATTCATATTTTGGTATTCAATGTTCGGTATTTGAGACCTGTATTACATCTGTAGTACTCTTCCGTTGCTATGAATTTATTGCAATTGCTGTCCTGGTGCATGACGAGAAGACCTTAAAATCTATTGTGGTGTTCGCGACTTTGATAAATTAAGTGCAGTTTATTTTGTCAGGTGTGTATAGAGGAAATGAATTGTGAACCTATCTTGAGCACATGGTTTCTGAATATGAATTTCACTTCGTTAGAAATGACATGGCTCATTCGGTAGCCTTATAGCCTGTTGAGTGCGGTTCTGTTATCGATTTTCATTGAATGATACTAATGGTTATGGTGGTGTTGATGTTGATGAAGATGACGGTGAAAAAGTGGCGTGCGGGTCCGGGCGGCGCCTACTCTTCAGGGCGGTATAACAGGTCTTCTGCGCTGCCTGCTTGTTGACGCCTAGTTCGACATTATTGTCGTATGCACTATTCTCAGTAATAAATAACTAAATGAACGGCTGCATTAATGTTACATTGAGTTTTGATAGGTAAGTCCGTCAGGGTTAATTGTCCTTTTTAAAACCTTGGCGTTTGATTAGATTAAGCCACCTCCAAGCTGTTTTGAGATGTCGCAGGGATCAACGCATCGCCAGAAATGAACAAAGACAAGGGCTTCCTGCTGTTCCTGCCCTCGTAAGTCTTTCTAAACAATGTGTTTAAAAAAAGAGGAGTAGGATTTTTTCTAGAACTGATACCTTATATCTGCTTAAATAAATTCTAGTCTCAAAATTCAGTGAAATTACAAAACAGGCCCGTAAATGTTTCGTCCAGTTTGGAGGTAATCATTTCTGCTTTCGAGAAAGTGTCTGAAAGTTAGGATTGAATTCAGTAGTAAAGTTAATAAGATAAAGTCGCTATGTTATTAAAGTTTTTTTTTATACACACACACACACACCCAAACACACACACAAACACACACCCCCACCCACCACCACCACACACACACACCACATTATATTATTATTAATAAAATATTTTATATAAAAAATAAATAATAAATTAAATATTTTATATATATTTTTAAAATTTTAAAATAAAATATATATTTTATTATAATATTTTATATATAAATTTTTTATACACACCAACCCACACACACACAATATAAAATTTATATATATATATATATATATATATATATATATATATATATATATATATATATATATATATATATAAGAGTTTGTCTTCAGAATATAGTACATATTAGCTTTAGTATCTACTTTAGATTATATGTATGGAAATATTATCCAAAGAAATTATAAAAAAAAACCTTTTCCTATATATATCAAAGTTTTGAATGAATACAGTATTTGTCGGCTGTAAAAATAGACATGTGTGTCCCCTTCAGAAATTGAACTCGTGTCCCGTTTACCTTTCGCCTGCGCTTAAACGTCAACACATCGGTTTATTGTGGTCACTGAAACAATAATAAAATAAAAAATCAACCGACAGAATCTGTGTGTGTGTTGTTTCTAAATACGTGGCCAAAAGGAACACATGAAACTGAGTAAAACCTTTGAAGGTAAAAAGACAAAGATAGTTCTAAAGCATCTCTCTCCCGAAAGATATCGGTCACACGGGAATCACAAGCACTGTCAAACAAGACTTATGCTTCGTCTTAGTAAAGGGGGATTGGAATATGCAATGGCCTCTCAGCACTGGCAGTCAGTGCTGAGAAGCCTGTGCTCGCTAGTATCCTCCTTTCGTTGGTCGCGAAAGGAAGCGCAAGAACAGGGGCTTCGTTTCCGTTCGTCGAGGAAAAGTCCGAGAGGGAGGAGCCAGAGCGAAGCAAGAAATGCATCATAACATCAACGCAGAGCAAGCGCCAAATTTCAGGAGTCATGGTCATCTGCTCTTCCAGGTACGGTTGTATATTTAGTAGTTTTATCATGTAAAAACGCCCTTCATGTCTACAGGAAGTCGACGGGCGGGGCACTGGGTAAAAGGCGCATCGGAACTCGTGTGTGAGAAAATGAGGCAGATGAATGAGGAGAAAATAGCTAAAGTCTTTTCAGAGAGATTGTGAGACAGGTAGATAGATAGATATAGATAGATAAAAAGTTAGATATAGATAGACAGATAGCTTGATTGATTGATTGATTAATAGATTGATAGATTAATAAATAAATAGATAGATAATTATATATATATATATATATAGAGAGAGAGAGAGAGATAGAGAAAGAGAGAGAAAGAGAGAGAGAGAGAGAAATCCATGGAGCCATACAGTTCCCCTAGCGGTCTCCGATCTGCTCTACTGACCTCGAGACAACTACTCAGGCACGGACTACGAGCAGGCGGTCGCCGAGAATCGCATACGGACGCGCTCAATAAGTGAATGTGGTCCGCTATTATGCAATATATATCGTAGATTAAGTAATAAGTGGAGGAAGTAGGAATGGCTAAAATTATAAGAGTAACAGCAGTAGTAATAGCAGCAGTAGTGGTGGTATGGTGGAGGTGGTAGCAATAGGAGTTGCAGCAGTAGCAATACTACAACTAGTAGTAACAACAATCCTATTTGCAGTAGTAGCTGTTGTTGTAGCACAAAGAGTGGTAGCAGCAGTATCATGCATTCAAACTACTGATTGTTCAATTCGCCGGAACTGTGTCTAGACTCACACACGCATCGACACACGAAGCCGCACACGCAAGACTGATCAGCTGACTGACGAGATGAATTTTCCCGTTTTCAAGAGCGACACACCTAGGAATCGCCCGGCTGTTCTCTCATTGACGCCGCAGTGATTAGCATATAACTGGGTCATTAAATTCACCAGTCGCTTTAAAGTTCTTTGGGAATTAGCATTGATATCATGCAAGCAATTTCGTATTCAGGACCTCAACGAGCGGGAAAAAGAAAGACGTGAATGAAGACATAAAAACACTCGCAAACCGATCCCGAGATGAAAATTGTCGCCATGCAGCTGAAGCACAAAAAACGACGTATTTGGATTATAAAGCCTCACTTTCTGTTTCCAGAACACTTGCATTGTGCTGTGTATTTTCCTTTATGTTTGTTTGCCCCCTCCACCCCCTCTCTCTCTCCCTCTCCCCCCCCCCCTCTCTCTCTCTCTCTCTCTCTCTCTCTCTCTCTCTCTCTCTCTCTCTCTCTCTCTCTCTCTCTCTCTCTCTCTCTCTCTCTCTCCCTCTCTCCCTCCCCCCCCTCTCTCTCTCTCTCTCTCTCTCTCTCTCTCTCTCTCTCTCTCTCTCTCTCTCTCTCTCTCTCTCTCTCTCTCTCTCTCTCTTCTATATATACATACATATATATGTATAGGTATGTATGTGTTTGTGTATATATTTATATATATACATATTTATATATATATGCATATATATATGTATGTATGTGTGTGTGTGTGTGTGTGTGTGTGTGTGTGTGTGTGTGTGTGTGTGTGTGTGTAAGGCCAGCATCAGGCAAAGGCAACTATTGCATTATTGACTCTACCCACTCCCGTATAGTCAATAATATATATATATATATATATATATATATATATATATATATATATAGAGAGAGAGAGAGAGAGAGAGAGAGAGAGAGAGAGAGAGAGAATATAGAAGTATAAATGATTAAAAAGAATAATAACAAAGCGACATCTGCACACATATTCAAGATTACGAACTTATCTCCTTCAATCTACGACTTCCTTCCTGGCTAGAACGACCATCGGATTCAGTGTCCAGCACTGAAGCTTCATAGATTTCGACAACTATGATATAGTCATGGTGATATTGATAGGGTTATCCGTGTGTACAATATACATTCAAATTTGGGTGTGAAAGTCATATATTTTTCATTGAAATGTGATTGAGTATTCAGCATTTATGTCAATACAACAGACTAATATATATGTATAAATATTTCGTGATAAAAATATCTATTATTCCGAATGAACCTCAGAAGCAACTTAAACTGACATCTATATAACCATACACTTTTGTTTTTAAAGCACAAACATTCTTCTTTTCATTTATGCCAAAGATGATTAAGCGATATTCCAGACCTGTTATTACATATCTATCTCTCTTTGTATCACTAGAACCTATAATTCCTGTTCAGAAATGTTTCTTCCGACCCCGAGGTTGTACGGCATCTGCTCCCACGAAGGGTCTGCGGCTGGGTCCGGATGGAACGCTTACAGTCGAGGAAAATAGAGATGTTAAATAAAAGCGTTTGTAGATCGGTCTTTTGTCGTATTTCTGGGAATCCAGGAACTGCTATAATGGAATGAAAGATAGAGAAATAGATGTTAGGTAATATGGAAAAAAGGCAGACCTCCCCTGTGAAAGTCGCAACTGAAGGTCTTGCCAGTAAATAGAAGCAACGACTTAAATATTATATCTTTTACATCAACCTTGATACACTTAAAACAATGGTTTGAGATTGGTCAATAAGGTTGTAACGAATGAGATTAGAGCCAATATTTGAGTCATGGGATTAGTAAGTTACAAAAACAAGATATATCGCCAAGTTCTCCAGCCCTTCATATGCTGGGCATTGATACATATTTCTTATGGTAAACTCCATCTTTTAAAGTATGTTAATTATTTTGTGGAATTTAATATTAATACTGATGATAAAAATATTCAAGTAATTCCAGGTTAATAGCGATCAGTTATAAAAGCGACATAATAGAAATAAATTATGATTCTGCTTTATTGAATTATTTTGATTCTAGATTCAGGGTTTCCAATGTAGCAGGTGCCAAGCAGGGAATACTCAATGATGAGAAAATATTGCAAACCAGAAACAAATTTGGCAACATTAAAACTTTTGATTATTATATCACCAAAACTTCCAAGATTTTTTTTTTCGGACACATCAGCTATGCAGGTGACCCTAGGGGTGCACCTACAGCCTCAATACGCAAGGGGATCGTAAGTAATTCTGAAAACCCGAGTACAAACAAGCAATTACACTGATGAAGTCACGAACATTTTTAGTACATAACGTCTGCATATTTTAAAGCACGTAGAGAATGAAAACAATTAGTGGATAATGTAAGGGAAAATACAGAAAACGATATTGCTACAGAATTAGCAGGCTTTACTTCAGTTAATGAATAGATGAATGTTAAGCGAATTCATTAAATATAAACTCGGAGTGAAATCTTTTGTACCCTTGAAAGGAGGAGAGATGATGTAACATTGCAAATCCTTGTGTAAGTTTAAGCTAGTCTGTACTGATAAGACATAAATATGAATGAATGCAATAATGATAAGCTCTTGCACAAAAAAAGTGGTTCAAGGCAGTATTTACTACTTCCAAGAGTTCAATCTTATCAGTGTAAAGCCTAAAGTTCTATAAAGACCACATAAGAAATAAGACATTGTTAACATTTATTACAATATTTGGTATGCTACCAAGAAAGGAGATGGCTAATAGCTGTTCAAAAATAAGATTATCTTCTAACGGTAATATAGGAATCAACATTTGACTGAAAGAGGTAGCACGGATAAAAATTGTTTACAACAAACATAACTACTAAATGTTATTGGTACACTTACTTTCTTGAATATCTACGGAACAACAGCTATACCATCCTTGCGTATATATTTCATTTTGTTTTCCTTTTTCATTTAAAAGCTTTTAGTTGCTTTGTTGTGCCCCCCCAAAAAGAAAAAAATATATATATGTATATATACAATATATATGTATATATATGTATATATGTGTATACATATATGTTTATATATATATATATATATATATATATATATATATATATATATATATATATATATTCTTTCGTACGATCATGTATTTCTTTTCTTTATGTGTACATGAGTTATAATAGATTTTTTTTTATTTTTTTTATTTCCCCCTCCATTTATTATTCAAACTAGTGTTTTTATTAACAATGATTGTATATAATGAACTTTGCATCCTTTCATTCCTAATGCTTTTCCCTTCTGTATCTCTTTGTTTCTTCATGTACTGATTTGATTTCAGTCAGTTCATGCATAAAACATGGCATGCCCACCGTGTGCTTTGTTCATTGATTGTCTCTAGACACAAATGGCTCCAAAAGTGCTTAATAGCCAAGGAATCAATTACTATTCTTACCTATCCCACCGCTTTACCCTTTTCCTTTATATTCGGAAATATTTTATTCTACTGTCATTGCATTTAGTATTATCATAAAATCACATTGTCAATAACAACGGTAACATCGATATTAATTGCATGGAAGGGGGAAATCAGGAGGTTACGTAGGCCTTCTTCTCGTATCCTTGGAGGCTGAGCATTTACGGAGCTATCTACGGGAAAACAACACTTAAAAATGGAGACTATAATAGACTAGCCGGCAACATTGTGCTTATTGCTCTCTTTTGCATGTAGTCTCTGTTTAAGTCGTTGTACTTTATGGTTATTAAGTTCTATTTCCGATATGTTCAGTGGAACTATGAATGCTATAACTTATATGATGAGGATTTGTATGTAATCTGTGGTTGTGACTACAGGAATAAAGACATTTGATAGCCTCTTAGTTTATTATTATGATTATTTATCTTGCCTTATCATTATTATCTTGTTTTATTTCCAGTTCATGTGGATAATGATTTAGTTTTTAGTCCTTTGTGTGTTCATTTTCACTCTTGTTCTTTTTAAAGATTTGACTGATATCACAAACTAGTAGAAATATCATATTCATGATCTGCGATAAATAATTTCCACTTATATATGCAATTAATATAAGTACTTTTAGAATCATTGAAAATCTAGCTAGAAACCACGCAGTAAAACAGTACGCTAGCTTCTTTGAAATCATAAGTTACATATTAGAGTAATTTTTACGAGTCTCTTTGATTTGAAAGAGAATTTGAAAATCGGTATCGCAGTAACCAATATCACACAAACTTCTAAGAGCGCGTCTTGCCGTTTTTCAAACAGAATTGAGTTAATAACCTTCAATTTCTAATCCTGTCCCAATCAAATCATATTACGGTTCTTCCAAAATTGATTACAGACCAACAACCCTTCCCCGAAAAAGTTCATTATCCGTCTCTTCACTTTCTAGGAATTCGTAATTATAAATTATACGTTAAACGTTTTTTTCGTTGTAGCTTCTATGACAATATTTCAGAGTTAATATCACTTCTCTCGGTACGCGCTGGAAATAGGCTGGTGCATTTCAGCCGCGGCGGAGGATGGTGGAGACGCACTTTGGTTATTTCAGTGGCTTTACTGGTTCTGCTTTTGTTTTCGTTATCTGCGCTAGTATCATAATTTATTATTGTTGTTGGTGTTGAGGTTGTTAATATTATTATTGTTTTTTATTATATTGTTATTGTTATCCTTTATATAATTATTATATTTTTATTATTATAATAACAACAATTATTATTATTGTAATCATTATTTTTATTATCTTTATCATCATGATTATTATCATATGTGTGTGTGTATGTGTGTGTGTCTTGTGTGTGTGTGTGTGTGTGTGTGTGTGTGTGTGTGTGTGTGTGTGTGTGTGTGTGTGTGTGTGTGTGTGTGTGTGTGTGTGTGTGAGTAGGTGTATGCGTATGTGCATATATTTGTAAGTGTGCGCGTGTGTGTTTATGTATTCGCACAGGTTAGTGAACTGCGTTATTTTAGAACTGAGAATACTCTTTACCGAAGGCACACATCCATTTAATTATCGTAGCTTATAATCCTTTCCATAAAACTGAAGGATCGTCAGATTCTACAGAAACATTAATTCGGATATTCTGCGTAGGCGATTGCAGGATTAAATCTAGCCATTTAAAACATTTTATCTCTGTTTCTGTTTCCTCCTGTGATTCTGTGAAATGGTGAAATCACCTACAGTGATTTTGTGAAATGCTTAGAATGATATGGAACGGTGGTTGAAATGAGTACTAATAAAGTAGGTGTGTATGAGGAATATATAAACAGTAAACACAGAACAAGTACATACATATGTACAAATATATATATATATATATATATATATATATATATAAATATGTGTGTGTGTGTGCGCGTGTGTGTGTGTATATATATATATATATATATATACATATATATATATATATATATATATATATATATATATATATATATATATATATATATGAATGTGTCTACACACACACAGACATACACACACACACATACACACACACACACACACACACACACACACACACACACACACACACACACACACACACACACACACACACACACATATGTATAAACGTATATATCCCCCTCTCCTGTCCGCGCACAAGATCAACCTTACCGAAGTCAGAGCCATTACCGCGCCATAACCCACGCCTTCGAGATGCTAGGCGTCAGAGCGGACGAAAGGAAGAACGAATCTGAATCCTTCCTGAATTGCTCGGATGATGGATTTCGGCCACTATAATATTCACTGAGAACATGTACCTGAAGATTTATGGTGCAAAGTGCATGATGCATGGCCGCCGCGGGGAGCCTCTGTGCTCGGATGTTCTCGGCCGCCACTCGCTCGCTTTTTGTTATGCAGAACTGTAGTTGTAGATTTATTTTTTTATTTTTTTTATTTTTTTTTTCATCATACTTGGTTCTTTACTCTCTTTAATATATTGATTTATTTATTTTCTTATTTATCCATGTGTCTATTCAGTTATTCAGTAACTTCCTTTATTTCCATATATTTATCGCTTAATTCATTTATTCATTTTCATCAATCTCTTTAGAGCGCACGCAGCACTCTTCCTTTTGGTAGAATTCCTCCAAAGAGAGATTTCCAGATGACTCCAAGTAAACCCCAAAGAAAATGCAATAACAAACTAGAAGCTTCACCCTACTCCGCGCATTTAACTTTTGCGCGAGTTAGTTCCTTTATAACATTCTGAAGATTTTCGCGAGGCGCTGGAATATGTCTACCAGCACTGCAGTAATGGTCTGTATAGTCCTGTGTCTGCTCTGTATGTAAATGCCGTGAGCTTCAGTCTTCGAGACTTCAGGGGGAGAGTTCATGGCTGTACAGGGGACCGGCTGAGATAAAATTGAAATGGGAATTCCAGATTTTCACGATTGGTTACTTCGAAATAACTGGCTTTGTCGGGGATTGTGTCCGGTCTGCTAAGTCACAGCTGGCCTATAGAAATACGACACTATTATTCATTTTGCATCACGACTACATAATCAATCTGTTGACACTTTCCTCTTCGTTAAATATTCAAAAGCAGATAGCATGGAGTATGAGAGTTCAGGTATATCTGTCCATCTATGTGTTTACGGTATATATTTATATCTATATCTATATCTATCTATCTATCTATCTATCTATCTATCTATATATATATACATATACACACACTGATCTGTTTAACCTATATGACTACCTATTTGTCTGTCAGTTTGCCTATCTGTATATCTATTTATCTATCAATCTGTCTATCTATTTGTCCGTCTATCCATCTATACTCTCAAACATACACACAGATAGATACAAACGCACAAACATATGTATGTAAATATAAATATGTATATATATATGAATATATATATATATATATATATATATACACATATACACACACACACATGATTATATATGTCTAAATATACATAAGTCTATGTATATATATATATATATATATG
The DNA here is from genome assembly GCF_019202785.1 of Penaeus chinensis. NCBI lineage: Eukaryota > Metazoa > Arthropoda > Malacostraca > Decapoda > Penaeidae > Penaeus > Penaeus chinensis. The sequence goes on from NC_061859.1 coordinate 19,842,711, forward strand.
TATATATATATATATATATGTATATATATATATATATATATATATATATATATATATATATATATATATATATATATATATGTCCGGGTTTTAGTGTAAATCTTAGGATTTTCTTCGAGTAGTCTTGTTCAGCCCTTTATTCGTTTATGATCCTTTAAGTATGGGTCAATCGAGGTTTGAATAAGGATATATACAATAGTTTGTTCACTGTATTTTTCGCAATAGAATACACATGTAAAAGTACACAAAACGAAAATAGATGGATTTCCTGGAGAACAAGCAGCCTTATTAAAGTTAATAGTTTATCACTTATTATACATGCACTTTACCAAGGTAAGGTTAATGTCTTCAACGATTTCCAAGATAACTTTCAAGAATTCCAAGAAATAAAGGTAATTTACTTGAAGTGAACAGGTGTAGAGATCGGAGCCAAGGTGTTGCTGACGTCACTTCTGTTTCGGGCTCGACCACTCAAATCTTCACACACGCACAATCACTCACTAACGTTTACATAGTGAAACCATCACTAACCATTTACAATATACATATCTATATATATTTATATATATATATATTTATATATATATATATATATATATATATATATATATATATATATATGTGTGTGTGTGTGTGTGTGTGTGTGTGTGTGTGTGTGTGTGTGTGTGTGTGTTTGTGTGTGTGTGTGTGCGCGTGCGCGTGTGTGCGTATGTGTGTGTGTGTGTGCATATTTGCTTACCATACAGAATTATCCCTGCATTAAAGTTTATTTGTCTTCCGAAAATCAGGCAATTCCTTTAACCCTTCGTCCTTACGGGCCGAATATCCTTTCTAGGAAGCATAATCCTTTGTCATTTTTATTCGGGAATCTTTCATGCCTTCCCTGCATTTTGGCAACCTCTGCTTCCCTTCACTTATAATCCATTATGTTGAGTTCATGACGGTGTGTCATGCTACATTCATTCTGTCGTGCATTAATCCTACGTATCTTGATCTCTTATTATTTTCAGAATTTTTACTTTGTTTCTTTGTTCGATTCTCAGTTAAGTTATCATTTGCTTTATAAATATATATTTTATTTGATACCTCCCTCTTTCAAGGCATACATACATGCAAAGCAAACACACACACATATGCACGCACAGACTCACACATACTCGCACACACACACACACTCACACACACACAAACACACACACACACACACAAACACACACACACACACACACACACACACACACACACACACACACACACACACACACACACACACACACACAAACACACACACACACACACACACACACACAAACACACACACACACACACACACACACACACACACACACACACATACACACACACACACACACACACACACACACACACACACAAACACACACACACACACACACACACACACACACACATACACACACACACACACACACACACACACACACACACACACACACATACACACACACAAACACACACACACACACACACAAACACACACACACACAAACACACACACACACACACAAACACACACAGAAACAAACAAACACACAAACACACACATAAACAAACAAACAAACACACTATATGAACAGCCAAGCCTTCACAAAATCCCTGTTTCCTAGAGTTGCCCGAGCCCTCCGTCCCTGCGAGGGCTAGATTAGGGAGGAATCCGGGATTTATGAGAGCGACATATTCCGTTTTCGGCAAAGCGATTATACTTCTCTGAGACTATCATTCAAGAACTTCTGAGGCGATCCCAAGAACACGAATGTTAAACTTGGCGCTTGGAGTCGCACGAACAAATGGCTATGGCGTATCTCCAAAAGGTTAATTATTGGGGATGTTAAAAATCGGCGCGAGTATTTGATCCGGCCTTGAGGGGAGGGAGGGAGGGCGAGGGGAGGGAGGGAGGGGGGAGGGGAGGGGAGGGAGAGGGAGGAACAGCGTAAAATAGAGAGTGAATATCGTCACAGCGCAAGGGAAGTATTGGACCGGTTTCGACTATTGTATGCTTGAGAGAGAGAGAGAGAGAGAGAGAGA
>NC_061859.1:19849874-19852374 GCF_019202785.1 Penaeus chinensis
GAACAATTTAGGGTGAGCTGTTAACCGTCATGCTATCATTATTGTTATTATCATTGATATTTTGTTATAAATAACGAAATATGTGGACAAGTTTTAGACTTACATAAGAGCAAGTGAGCAGCAGAATAATGAATACTACTTTTAACGTGATTAAAAATCTCGTCGCCACGTGCTCCGCTGAGGCGTGATAGGCCTACTTGATTGCTGTTAAGTCTAATGATTTCCTTTTAAAGACAAGGAGAATCGTTTGAAAAATAAGTATGAGTATGAGTTTTCCTTTGGAAATCTCATGCTCAAGCATCCATCTCTCTCTCTGGCTCGTTCTTGCTCTCCCCCCCCCCTCTCTCTCTCTCTCTCTCTCTCTCTCTCTCTCTCTCTCTCTCTCTCTCTCTCTCTCTCTCTCTCTCTCTTCTCTCTCTCTTCTCTCTCTCTCTCTCTCTCTCTCTCTCTCTCTCTCTCTCTTTTTTTTCTCTCTCTCTCTCTCTATCTATCTATCTATCTAACTATCTCTCTCTCTCTTTCTCTCTCTCTCTCAAGCATACAATAGTCGAAACAGGTCCAACACTTCCCTTGCGCTGCGACGATATTCACTCTCTATCTATTTGTCTATTTATTGATTTATTCCTCTCCTTCTTTCTCCCCCTCCCCCCCCCCCCTCTCTCTCTCACATTCTTTCTCTATGTATATTATGCAGATGGCAGATTCAGGTTAGAAAGCCTCTTAAACATTGCAAATCCGTCTGACAACAGATATTTGGATGAAGAAATTGAACACATGAGTAAATATTTGCTTGTCCATTTATTAATTAATAAATTTAAAATAAATAAGTAAATAATATCCTTAAACAACACAAATGAAAATACAAAAAAAATCGATAAAAAGTTAGACCAATGATGCCACAATAATCATTTCGGTAAGAAAAAAAAAAAATAATTTCAGTTTATCATTATACTTCCTTTCAAATATCTGTGAGGCAGACATGGCCAGACAGAGAGAAGGAATTTGTTTAAAGAAATTACAAATCGTCTCTCCAGCCCAGTCAGTCATTCTGTCCACTTCCGAAATTCACATGGAAATTTTACAGCGTATGTCTGGCCTCACGTCCTTCTTTTAATCACCTGGGTTCACAAATGTTTTCTTTTCTTTTTAATTTTCCGCGTTTACTTTAATTAAACCTGCCTTTCCCTGTATAAATAGTCAGCCTGCCAGGTGAGAGCCAATGTTGAGTTGATTGATGTAGTTTTTTCGCAACAGTTCGGGGAGAAATTTCCTCACGAGCCAGGTATAATTGCCTATAAAACGGCAAGATTGGCCCTAAAAAAGGCTTTTGTTGTTGCACTAGACGCCGTTTTGAGATCTGATAAATGTTTAAGGATGAAGTAAAATGTGTCTTTTGTTTATGATTGTTTATGTGATACACTAATTTCCGTAGTCAGACGAGAGAGAGAGAGAGAGAGAGAGAGAGAGAGAGAGAGAGAGAGAGAGAGAGAGAGAGAGAGAGAGAGAGAGAGAGAGAGAGAGAGAGAATGTTGAGCATGTTAGCATATGATTTAAAGAATGAGCTCGCATGCGCGCGCGTGTGTGTGCATTCTGTAAATTAAATGCTAACATGCTCAACATCTGTATTTCTATCTCTCAGTGTTCACAGGAAAGGCTAACCAGTGTGCGTGCATCAGTGTTCCATATCTTTAATTCGTATCGCTGGTTTGATAACATTACCTAGAATAGCTCTGGTACACAAATTGCATATCTCACTTGACCAATTATTTCTCGGTGAATAATGCCTCCTAATGATTTGCTTGAGGAACATGTTTTAACCCTTTCTTATAAATGTAATACTCAGCTGCATTTCTTGATTTTATCTGGCAATATGCTATATTGCTTTACGCAACGTCTTAGGTTAAATCTGAAAGCAGTTGGTCCCATATATTTGCACGTTTTGACAATCTTTTACTTAATTTCATTTATTTGTAAGCTCTATCCATTTTTAACTTAAAACTCAAAATGACGCCTGAGAAAAAGTACCTAATGTCTGAATTTATTTCCGTAGGGATGTATCCTGCAGGGATGTGGCCCGAGGTGTTCCCTGAGCCCCCCACCCAGCCCGGGGCACTCTACCTGGTGCCCGTCTACTCGTACTGCCAGACGTCCTGTGTCTCCTCGCAGAACTTCTTCCTTCAGTCTCCGCCCAGCGACGCTCAGGCTTCGGAGGGGCCGCTAGAGAACTCTGGACAAGTAGGTTCTGATCAGACCATCTGCGGTTCGTGTGGCTATGCGTTAAGCCAGCACGAACAATCAGCTCACCAAGTTTATCACGGTGGCATGATGTATTCAATATGCCCCACGACACACAGTACATCTCCCAGCTCGCAAGACGCAACGCACCTTGACCAGAACGGCTGTTCTCTCAGCGACATATCAGACGACAGGATCGCGTCTGCTCTTCAGGGCAGCGTGCAGGATTCCAATAGCACTGATGACACCTTCCAGGGACAAAACG
>NC_061859.1:19862374-19864874 GCF_019202785.1 Penaeus chinensis
CCTCGCTCCCTCCTCCTGCAGTGCCGAGGCAGGAGGACAAAGGACGTGTCAGACCAAGACGCTCTCCGAGGAGGGGGTCGTCCGTGGCGCACGCACTTATCTCTCGCTTCGTGGCGTGAGGGGAAGCGAATGCCAGTTGATGGAGACGAAGGTGACGTGTTGCGGCGAAGGCGAAGGCGAAGGCGGCGGCGGAGGCGAAGGCGAAGGCGAAGGCGAAGGCGAAGGCGAAGGCGAAGGCGAAGGCGAAGGCGAAGGCGAAGGCGAAGGCGAAGGCGAAGGCGAAGGCGAAGGCGAAGGCGAAGGCGAAGGCGAAGGCGAAGGCGAAGGCGAAGGCGAAGGCGAAGGCGAAGGCGAAGGCGAAGGCGAAGGCGAAGGCGAAGGCGAAGGCGAAGGCGAAGGCGAAGGCGAAGGCGAAGGCGAAGGCGAAGGCGAAGGCGAAGGCGAAGGCGAAGGCGAAGGCGAAGGCGAAGGCGAAGGCGAAGGCGAAGGCGAAGGCGAAGGCGAAGGCGAAGGCGAAGGCGAAGGCGAAGGCGAAGGCGAAGGCGAAGGCGAAGGCGAAGGCGAAGGCGAAGGCGAAGGCGAAGGCGAAGGCGAAGGCGAAGGCGAAGGCGAAGGCGAAGGCGAAGGCGAAGGCGAAGGCGAAGGCGAAGGCGAAGGCGAAGGCGAAGGCGAAGGCGAAGGCGAAGGCGAAGGCGAAGGCGAAGGCGAAGGCGAAGGCGAAGGCGAAGGCGAAGGCGAAGGCGAAGGCGAAGGCGAAGGCGAAGGCGAAGGCGAAGGCGAAGGCGAAGGCGAAGGCGAAGGCGAAGGCGAAGGCGAAGGCGAAGGCGAAGGCGAAGGCGAAGGCGAAGGCGAAGGCGAAGGCGAAGGCGAAGGCGAAGGCGAAGGCGAAGGCGAAGGCGAAGGCGAAGGCGAAGGCGAAGGCGAAGGCGAAGGCGAAGGCGAAGGCGAAGGCGAAGGCGAAGGCGAAGGCGAAGGCGAAGGCGAAGGCGAAGGCGAAGGCGAAGGCGAAGGCGAAGGCGAAGGCGAAGGCGAAGGCGAAGGCGAAGGCGAAGGCGAAGGCGAAGGCGAAGGCGAAGGCGAAGGCGAAGGCGAAGGCGAAGGCGAAGGCGAAGGCGAAGGCGAAGGCGAAGGCGAAGGCGAAGGCGAAGGCGAAGGCGAAGGCGAAGGCGAAGGCGAAGGCGAAGGCGAAGGCGAAGGCGAAGGCGAAGGCGAAGGCGAAGGCGAAGGCGAAGGCGAAGGCGAAGGCGAAGGCGAAGGCGAAGGCGAAGGCGAAGGCGAAGGCGAAGGCGAAGGCGAAGGCGAAGGCGAAGGCGAAGGCGAAGGCGAAGGCGAAGGCGAAGGCGAAGGCGAAGGCGAAGGCGAAGGCGAAGGCGAAGGCGAAGGCGAAGGCGAAGGCGAAGGCGAAGGCGAAGGCGAAGGCGAAGGCGAAGGCGAAGGCGAAGGCGAAGGCGAAGGCGAAGGCGAAGGCGAAGGCGAAGGCGAAGGCGAAGGCGAAGGCGAAGGCGAAGGCGAAGGCGAAGGCGAAGGCGAAGGCGAAGGCGAAGGCGAAGGCGAAGGCGAAGGCGAAGGCGAAGGCGAAGGCGAAGGCGAAGGCGAAGGCGAAGGCGAAGGCGAAGGCGAAGGCGAAGGCGAAGGCGAAGGCGAAGGCGAAGGCGAAGGCGAAGGCGAAGGCGAAGGCGAAGGCGAAGGCGAAGGCGAAGGCGAAGGCGAAGGCGAAGGCGAAGGCGAAGGCGAAGGCGAAGGCGAAGGCGAAGGCGAAGGCGAAGGCGAAGGCGAAGGCGAAGGCGAAGGCGAAGGCGAAGGCGAAGGCGAAGGCGAAGGCGAAGGCGAAGGCGAAGGCGAAGGCTATATAACGAACTTATCGAATGGTTGTGGTAGCACATCTGGCATGGTAGTACTATTAATAAATACGGATTAATTATCATTCATTATTAAGATCGGGTCTCCGAGTGGTCTCACAGAGATTATAAAGCAATATCACAGCTTTTTAATTAGTATTTGCGAGTAAGATTAGCTTATGTTTTGCTTATTACTAAGGACTTGTTTGAAACGCTTCTGTCTAGCAAAAGAAAGTAAGATGATAATGATAACAAAAGGATGCACAGAGATAATGTAAAATAAAACAAAAACATATAAATTTAGATGAATGTCTTTCTTTCAATATTATGATTAATCGCTCTCGATTAACTGAAGCGTTACGGAAAAAGGCACGATATTTTGTCAGGACGAATTGAAGTTGATAGGTTCTTGCGCTTTGTACAAGGGTCTACATCAATACCTGTTCTCGTTTCTATTGCCATATGAATCTTATTCTTGAAGACATTTATGTAATGATGATGGTTGATACTTTAGATAATAACAATCCATACGGTGCTACTTATCCAATCAATCATGAAAAAATGAATACTAATAAAGCGTTCATGAAGACAATGATGGTGATGATAACAGCAACAACAACGAGAACAACAAGAACAACAAGAACAGCAAGAACAACAACAAT
>NC_061859.1:19909874-19912374 GCF_019202785.1 Penaeus chinensis
ATTATTATTATTATTATTATTATTATTATTATTATTATTATTATTATTATTATTATTATTATTATTATTATTATTATTATTATTATTATTATTATTATTATTATTATTATTATTATTATTATTATTATTATTATTATTATTATTATTATTATTATTATTATTATTATTATTATTATTATTATTATTATTATTATTATTATTATTATTATTATTATTATTATTATTATTATTATTATTATTATTATTATTATTATTATTATTATTATTATTATTATTATTATTATTATTATTATTATTATTATTATTATTATTATTATTATTATTATTATTATTATTATTATTATTATTATTATTATTATTATTATTATTATTATTATTATTATTATTATTATTATTATTATTATTATTATTATTATTATTATTATTATTATTATTATTATTATTATTATTATTATTATTATTATTATTATTATTATTATTATTATTATTATTATTATTATTATTATTATTATTATTATTATTATTATTATTATTATTATTATTATTATTATTATTATTATTATTATTATTATTATTATTATTATTATTATTATTATTATTAACGTATATGCGAGCGCGCACTTTTGTAGTTCTACGTAAGTATATATATGTTAGGCCCCTTTTTAACATAAAAATAAAAATAGTCTAGTTCTTAAATTGCACAACGAAGCATAATCCTCACCTGCATTGCAGCTGGAAAATTTCATAGCATATGTACAGTGACCCTCATTTTCCCAATATTCTCAAAAAAAAAAAAAAAAAAAAAAAAAAAAAAAAAAAAAAAAAAAAAATAATGGAGATACCAAGCGACGGTTTTAATAAAAGTGTGGCCTTTTCCTTCTTCCTATTCGCCCTATATATTCAAATACTATTAGCTATGGTATAGTATAATCCGATAAACAAATCACATATATTATTTGGTTCACTGAACACTCACCATTTTTTCACGTGTTGATTCTACGTTTGGTAAGTTAGTTCCTCGTTTTCTTGTTGTTAAATGCTTCGCTATTTTTCGATACGTGAGTGTGTGAGTATAACTTTTAGACATCTATACCGGGCGGTGAGTAGTGTGTTTCATTACAAACCAACAACATATTTACCGGCATCGTTTTTCAATGCCTTATACTAATAAACTAACGTTCTAAGTTATTTTCTTAACACAAAGCATGTCCGTGTCAATGGACAGTCTTTACCTGGTAAGCACTAGAGAGCAGGAATATAAGCCCATGATCATATTGGCTTTATATAGCTTTTAGACGGTATCCACTTTCGATTCTAGTAAAATGACTGCTACAATTGCACAGAGTAGCTATAGTAAAGTGACTGCCGCACACCATAGCAAACATATAATTTACTAGCGGAGTAAAAACTGTGATAAACGTGTACACCTCGTCTACCGAAGCGTCAGTTTTCCGTGACAGCGAGCGTTGGCTGTGGTCGAGTCGCATCCCCAACTGGACACTCGACTCTCCCTCGAGTAGGACATCGGAGAACGCTTAAATTCTTTCCTCTGGGTTGGGCGTGTGAAAGGCAGGCAGCGAGGAAGGGCGGTAAGTGCGATGTTGAAGAAGTGAGAGAAAGAAGGGAGCAAGATGGGGTAGGGAGGAAGGAGAGGGTAAGTAGAAGGAGAGAGGGATTGAAGAATACATAAATAGATATATAGGTAGGTAGGTAGATAGATAGATAGATAGATAAATAGATAGATAGATAGATAGATAGAGAGAGAGAGAGAGAGAGAGAGAGAGAGAGAGAGAGAGAGAGAGAGACGTGGGGCAGGTAGGCGAAAGCAAACTGTGAAAAGGAGACATGTAAACCTTTTGACTCCCACCGCCATAGGGTCTCGCTCCCCACCCTTAAACATTAAACACACTTGAGCACGCAAGGGAGCTCAAGGCACATGACAGCCGCTTTCCCCCCACAACAATAAAAAATCTTGATCATTCTGTATCTCACTCCATCCTCTGTGCGGGATAAATACATCCAAGAGGCTCGGTATTGGGTATATGTTTATCTTTAATCTAGCATACAAATACGATCCCATCTTATACTGATCGAAGGCGCCAGCGGGCGGAGGACCAGGATTCTGAGAAGCCCTCGCCCGTGTCCTTCACTTGAGATATACGTCCCCTGAATCAGCTGTTCGCTTTGGCACGTCGTCTCACTTGCCAACAGTATCCTTCCGTTTTCTGAATTATATTGATCACTATTGTCGTTTTTAGGCACATTCATTTTGTTTTTTTGCTTGCCTTTTTTATTAAGAAATTTTTGATTTACTGAGATTATTGTTATACATGATGACTTTAGTAAAGAATTTGGCATATATTTGGCGAGTGTTGCAGAACGCAATAAGTTCACATTACACACACACACACACACACACACACACACACACACACATACACAGACACAGACAAACACACACCAGTTGCTACACAGGTTATATGCTCGAGTGATTAGAGTT
>NC_061859.1:19924874-19937374 GCF_019202785.1 Penaeus chinensis
GATTCCGAGGTAACGCTGATACATCAAAGAGAATGTTTAGAGAGAGCGAGAAAGAAAGAGAGAAGTTCAAGGAAACAAACAAACAAACAAGAAAAAAAAAACATTCAATGAAAGGAATCACTTCTAGGGGGAACGATTCCCCCCCCCCAAAAAAACACCTCATAACGACCCGGACACAGACTTACAAGGAAGAGGCTTTTAAAGCTCGAGAAATCTCCTTTGATGGTAATGGTTCCGTTCCAATAAGATATTTATGATACATTCTGGGGAGGATACAAAGATGCCCTAAGTACAGTAAACACCTGACACAAAAGGTATGTTAAAATTAAGGATGAAAAAAGACCGACACACACACACACACACACACACACACACACACACACACACACACACACACACACACACATAAATATATATATATATATATATATATATATATATATATATATATATATATATATATATATATATATATATATATATATATATATAAGGACGGAGAGAGAGAGGCAGTGCATTGGCAGTAGTCGTAGTATTAGCAGCAGCAGCAGTAGCATTTATATCAGAAGAAGTAGTAGCAACACTGGTAGAAGCAATAACTGATGACGGAAATTCCTGAAAGAAAAGAAAACATTAGAAAAAAAACCTTCCGTGATTTTGACTTAGAATCCGTGCCATTTCGCCGAGAGCAGAGAAGTGTTCTTCAAACAAAATGTTGCCTTGTTATAACTTCGCAATTTATAGCATGCGGAATAGAAAAAGGTGACGTTACTTGAGAGCACTTCTCGCTCACGGAACGAAGGCTTTCTTTGATGTTTTTCTATCTTTTTAATTTTATTTTTTCTTACCCTTCGGAAGCTGGCATTATATTCATCATCTTCATTATTGTAGTTTCTATTTTGATTAATATCTTTTCGTTATTATCTTTATACTTGATAATAGTAGTAATAGGTAGATAATTTAGTGGTAGTTATTATCATCATTGTTATCATCAGCATCATCGTCATTATCATAATTATTATTATCCTTGTTATCTTTATCATCATCGTCATTATTATTATTGTTCTTATTCTCATTATTGTTGTTGTTGCTGTTGTTAGCATTGTTATTATTATTATCATTATCATTATTATTATTATTATTATTATTATTATTATTATTGTTATTATTATTAGTATTATTATATTTTTTCTTATTATCATTACTATTATCAATATTATTATAACAATAAAAATAATAATTATTTTTTCTATCATCATTGTTATAACAATAAAAAATAATAATTATATTTACTATCATTATTCTTATCATCATTATTATCATTATTATTATCATCATTACATCAACGGTCATTATCACTGTTACTATTACTGTTACACTCACCGTAGAAACTATGAACTCCATTAACACCAGTACAATTATCATTACAACAATGACGTCATTAGTGAAGGCATTAATGGGGGCAAAACATTTACATTACTAGAAGTAACAAAGTGCCATCAGTAACAATTATATAAGACTGGTGTTTAAAGGGTTAATGGTACAGAAAGATCAGTATACCTATGTAGTTTACTGTTAATCTCTTAGAGACGCTGTCGATATTGCATACAAAAATAACTGCAAATAAAAGGTGGAAAAATCAGTAAATATAGCGGGGTTACGAAGTACATATATATTAGTAAGAATATCGTGGACAAAAAACGCTATTTTTAGGTTCCGCCCTCAAAAAACAGCATAAAAATCGAGTAGAAAAAAATGAAGCATTACATATACAAGAACATAATAATCACAGTAAAAGGATAAATGACAAACCAGAAACAGAAGAAAGAGAAGAATTAGAAAGATTAGAGAACCAACGAAAAACCTGGAACTACCGTAGGATATTGACGCGGGGCTTTCGTGGTCAGAGTCTACAGCTGATGCCCGCGCACGGAACCGTAACACTTTTACTCTTATTAATTTAGGAAATGTAGTTATCAGTGCCAGTGTAGTTATCCCTGGCTTTTTTTTCGTTATTATTATCATTATCATTATCATTACCGTTATTATTGTGATTATTATTATTATTGTTATCATTGTTATCATCATCATTATTATTATGGTTATTATTATTAGAATCACCATCATCATTATTAGTTTTTCTTGTTGTTATTATTATTTCTAGTATTATTATCATAGAGATAATAATGGTCATAGTAATAATAATAACGATAATGATGATGCTACTAATAGTACTGCTACTACTAATAGCAATAATAATAATAATAATAATAATAATAATAATAATTGTAATGATAATAATATTGATAATAATTGTTATCATTATTGTAATAATAATAACAATTATTATTATTATCATTATTATTATTTTAATCATTATCATTATTGTTATTACTGTTACCATTATCTTTATATATATCATGATTATATATTATTATTATTATTATCATTATTATTATTATTATTATTATCATTATCATTGTAATTATTATTATCATCAATATTATCTCAATATTCAATATTTTTCTCACCCATATCATTGTTGTTTTGTTGCAATATTATTTCTGGTATCGTTGTTACTATCATTATTATCATTTTTATTGTTATTATCATTATCAGTTGTAGTTGTATGATTATCAACATTATTATCATTATCATTTTTTTCGTTGTTATTATTATTGTTATTGCTCTTGTTATTATTATCATTATCATTGATATTACCATCATCATCATTATCATCACCAAAACTATTGATAGCATTGTTACTATTATCATAACTCTTATTGTTATTAACATTATCACAATTATCATTATCATTATCGTTACCATTCATATTCTTATTCTTATTATTATCAGTATCATTTTTTGCCATTATCCTTAACTTTTATTGTAATTTATATTCAACACAAACATGTACATAAGCAAGAATTCGTATTCTACAATAACTCGGAATGTTCTACTAAATCTTTATTACATTTTCCTTTTTCGCTACGCATTTATTGTCCTGCTCCTCTCTTCCCTTGGTCTTTCTTGACGCAGCTTTTGTTCCTTTCTTTACAAGTGTAAACAAACGACGTAAGATTTATATGCCGAAGGTCGTGACTCGCTTTGGGCGAATTCGTGTCGACAAAAGCGAACAAACAAAACACGAGTCCGAGCGAAATAAACAAACACATAAATACAGAATTCTTGCATCATGTCTTTCCTATACGACCCCCCCCCCCTCCCTTCCCTTCAACTCCTCCCTCTCCTCCCTCACCAAAACCTCCTCCTCCAATGCTTCTCTGGCTTTCTCCTTTCTCCCTCCTTGGTGTCTCTCCCCTCTCTTCTCATTTCCTCGCCTCTGTTTCGATAATCCTCCTCTGCTTCCTTTTACACTCTTCACCCTGCTGTCCTCGTCGGTGTCCCTAGAGACGCTTCCCCTCGCTTTCCTTCCCTCTTTAGTCCCTCCTCTCCTCCCCACCTCCCTTCCCGGTCGGTGGGTCTCGCTCCCTGTTTCTTCCCTCTATATAACCTCTTCTCTTTGTTTCCCATACCACTACGTGTCTCCTTCTCCAGCTTCCCTTTTCATCTTGGCCTATACTCTTCACCCCCACAACTGGTACCGTCCCTTCCCCTGCACCTCTTGCTCTCCTCTGCCTCCCCCTCCGCCCTTCCCCTGCCCCTACATAAGACCCCTTTGCCTTCCTCTGCATGCCCTTCACCTCCATCCCTTCCCTTGCTTCCCTCGTCATGCTCCCCTCCCCTTCCCTGCTCTTACGTGTGACTCCATGCCTTCCGCTGTAAGCCCCTCATCCCCTCTCCTTCCCCCGCCCCTCCATATGACCCCATCCTCCCTCTACATGCCCCTCCCCCCTTGTGTCCCTTGGGGCCCTGGGGCAATTTCACAACTTCCCCGCCGTCTTCTTTAACCGTGCAGCCTCTGACCTTTCCGGACACGCCTTGTTCCCATGTTACCATTATAAGGAGTCGTAATTCCCTCCTCAGCTGTATTATACTTCACTGCATTATACAGCTGTTTGATATTTAGTTCACAAGCTCTTGCAAAAACCTTATAATATGTCTGGCTGTCTGGTTCTGACTCTGTTTGTTTGTCTGTCTTTCTGTCTGTTTGTCTGTCTTTCTGTCTGTTTGTCTGTCTTTCTATCTGTTTCCATGTCTTTATTTATTTGTCAATTTCTGTTTATGTGTATCAATGTGTTTTCTACCTCTCTGTATCTGTCTATCTATGTTTGTCTGTATCTCCTCTCTCTCTCTCTTTCTCGTAGCTCCGGCAAGGCCACTGAGAGCCATCCATCACAAAAGTTCGCTAGAGAAACTCATGTATTTACAGTCCTCTCCATCCCTGTGTAATACTTTTCCTCCCTGTGCAGAATCTCTCTTCATCCTTCATTTTATGACCAATTTTTTTGCGCATGTCCGGCAAATGCGTAGTCTCTCCATTTAGCTTGATTATTTTCTCTTTAAGTATGTGTATATATTTTCCAGTCTTTATTTCATGTTAGTGTTTCTCCACTCTACATGTGATCATTTTTGGATTTCCATGTCCACTGATGTATATGTCCCATTAAGTTACGTTTCTAATTAAGGAGGAATATAAAAAGAAAAAACAAAAAATAACGCTACTTTGCCATCATTCACATCAATCAGGGAATCGTGGAATGAATGTTGACGAATGTGGTGGCGAAGTCGATAAGATCCCCAAGTGTCCACGACCCTTTCCTCGACCCCTGGCACTCCTTTCAGGTCTTGGTAGCCTCCTGAAAGTCCGTGCGGTATCTCCAACTTCTTCCCGCCGCCTGGGAAAAGGCCAAGATCTCGGAGGAGACACCCGCTCTACAAACAAAGGAACAACTATTTTTCCCTCGGCTGTTTTCTGTAGTTTTACGCTTCGTCTACACAAGCTGTGCTAGGTCGAGCGCTCTCCTATTAAAAGAGATTATTTCCCTCTTGTTTGACCCTAAACCTTTTCCTGTTTCTTTACGAGATACACACACACACACACACACACATATATATATATATATATATATATATATATATATATATATATATAAATATAAACATACACACCCACACGCTCGCGCGCACGCACACACACACACACACACACACACACACACACACACACACACACATATATATATATATATATATATATATATATATATATATATATATATATACCCGTACACACACACACACACACACACACACACACACACACACACACACACATATATACATATACATATACATATACATATGTATACATACATATATCTGAGTGTGTGTGTGTATGTGTATTATGGAAATGAAAACAATGTTTTCCTGAAAGCTCTAGTCATGCTCCGAACGATCCTAGCACTCATTTCCTCCGCAAAAGAAGCACACCTGCGATATCGGCCAAGATATCTGGGGAGGCATGATAAGTACCAGGGAAATTGCGGGGTAAAAGCGAATGATCGAAGTAAAACTTTCAGTGATTACTAACTGTGAAGCCCCGCCCTCCCACCTGGTCTGTAAAATCTTCACCTCTTCTGTTCCGTCAGGGCAGAGCCCGGGCAAATAGTCGGATCTCGCACCGATAATTTCTTACCTTGACCAATAAATCCCCAGTGACTAAGCTGCGAGTCGTCAAAATCTTATCCGCCGCTCTTTTTCGCTATTGCCATGGTATTTTGCATGTGAAAGGCGATTTAAATTTCAACTCGGGTTCAGCTTCTAACGTCACGCTATTATCTATTACAAATCTTATCGGCTCTAATAGACTAGTCGCTTGTGTCTATTGCCTCGTGACGCCCAAGTGCCCTCCCCACTAGGTCATTTGATTTCCCTCGCTTGCGTCATCCGCTACAATTCCGTCCGGCTGATTTTCACTGATCTCGCCGCTGGAAGAGTGCGCGTCAGGGAGCATTGGGTTGTTTGCTTTACATCCTCTCTGTTGCCGTTATTAGTATTTTGCGAAGGAGATGCTGGAGAAGAAAAGCATCTTAGAATCTTGCTTTCTTTCGGTTGGTAAGGTTAGATTCTTCATTTTTGGTTAGGGGTCATTTCCAATAATATATATATATATATATATATATATATACACATACACATACATACATACATATATATGTATGCATATGTATATATATATATATATGTGTGTGTGTGTTTAAAAACACACACAAAAACACACACACACACAGATACATGTGTATATATATATGTATATATATACATATACATATATGTATATATATGCATATATATACGCATATGTATATATAGGTGTATATATATTTGAATATATACATACATACATATAACATATATATATATATATATATATATATATATATATATATATATCTTATATATATATATACATATATATATATATAAATATATATATATACATACATACATACACATATATACATGTAAATATAGGTATATATATATATATATATATATATATATATACACACACACATACATATAATGTATATACATATAAATATATATATATATATATATATATATATATATATATATATATATATATATATATGTATGTGTGTGTGTGTGTGTGTGTGTGTGTGTGTGTGTGTGTGTGTGTGTGTGTGTGTGTGTGAGTGCATGTGTGCGCGTGTGTGTTTATATATATATACATATAATCTATATAAATACATACACACACACACACACACATATATATATATATACACACATATATATACACACACACTCACACACCCATGCTCACACAAGGAGGGAAAGATAGTAGATTTGTAATCGTCACAACTGCGTCACGCTTTACCTTTTTGAATGCCTTCTGGGCTGAAGGATACAATGCTATTAAAGTCAAGAGTAAATGCCATAATCAAGTACATTTGGTAATTCGCTTAAGTGCCAAACATCAGGCTGTGAAACAGACCGTGCTAAAGTGCCATACTGAGCTGACCATTCGTTTGAAAGAACTTTGAGACAAACGACAGGTCAAGGCTCCTGAAATGCAGGGGTATACACAGTCTACACAACCTACACAAGTAGAGTAGAGTAAAGATTAACTACACTTAACCGCCATTCCCTAAAACGAAATTGCTTATTTGATATCGTATGATTCAAAATACTCAAATCCATTGTTACCTAACATCCTTTCTAACAACTTACATATTTCACTAGTTAACTAGCCATTGTTTACAGGGCTTTCCTCGTCACTATTCTTAAATCAAGTAATGTAATGTTAGCAATCGTTTTCAAGTTTTTGGTAACTTTCCCTGTCACGTTGTATTTTGGAATATTGACAGTAGGGATATGCACAGTTGTTTGCTCATTCCTAAAGCCCCCAGTTAGAGAACTTGTTGAATTCGTTTTGAGTGTGATGTTTTCGATATTCCCATTGACATCTATACTTTTTATTTTCATTTCTGTTTCAAAGTAGGGCTCCTAAATCTAAATATATGTATATGTGAACACACACACGCACACACACACACACACACACACACACACACACACACACACACACACACACACATACATGCATATATATACATATATATATATATATATACACATATATATGTATATATATGTATATATGTATATATATATGTATATATGTATATATATATATATATATACATATATATATATATATATATATATGCAGGTAGGTAGGTAAGCACACACACACACACACACACACACACACACACACCACACACACACACACACACACACACACACACACACACACACACATATGTATATATACATACATATATTTATATATATATAGATAGATAGATAGATAGAGAGAGAGAGAGAGAGGGAGAGAGAGAGAGGGAGAGATAAGGCGCTGATAGGAAAAAGATAACTTCGTGTAGCGCGCGAGGAATTTTTTCTAGCTTCACTGTCTGTTTTCTTGAGCTTTCCTGGACGCGGCTCTGGCTCATCCGGAAGCTCATCTCCCTCAGAGACTTCACAGCGACTCCCTCGCCGCCCCATGTATCGAGAGGGCTTTATTATGATTAAACTGGGAACTCCCCTTTGATGTTCTCCAAGTCCCATTCGCACGGCCGAGACCCCCTTACACTTAGTCAAATTTAGGCGTTTGCTGGGCGAGTCCGCGTCCTGGGGGAGGAGAGTGGAGATAATTTCGCGACTTTTCCCGTCTTCTGGAGATCCAACTGGCCCTAAGAAAAGTAAATACACGTCAGCCGCCTAAAACACTTGAGTCATGAGGAACTTAATTACATGCAAAGTTGACGTAATTAGTATTTCCCCGGTATTAAAGTTTACATCTTATTATTCTTTTGTACAGACTTTGCATGGCTTAATAGTCGGTGAGAGAATATCCCGGGTTTTAGCTTGATTATTTTTCTTTTGGTTAATCTAGTTTGAGAAAGTTTTTTTTTTTTTTTTTTTCGCTTTCATTTTCCTTTTATCCCAACGTGTGACGTAAAGAAGTCAAGGCGCGAAGAAGACCGATGATGAAACTCAAGCAGCTGACAGATAAGTGCTTTTCCTGCGACCAAAAAATAAGAACCCGAAGCACACAAGTTTACAACAAATGTTTGCTAGAAAATTATTTTGATGGCTACACATTCCCGAAGTCTGGGAGAGCATCTACAAATTAGAACCACTCGGAAAACGAGATAAAGCAGATATGACGTATAACCCGAGCATAATGCTACAGGTCAATCACAAAGCACGCAGAGCAATGGAAAGGTGCTTGCGGAGATGTCCATTCAGTTATCGCATTTATGATCATACATTTCCCTGTGACTTTTAGCTGTTACACAAAAAGAGCGCCAATAAACAAAGCTAAGATATAGTATATACTCATACACGCATTCATGCTTATATCTCTATCTATCTATCTATCTCTATATATTTTTGCATACACACATACACGCACACAAACACACACACACACACACACACACACACACACACACACACACACACACACACACACACACACATATATATATATACATATATATATATGACTTCCGTAATGGCATAGCGGTCAAAGCATTGCAATTCGATCCTTATCGTCTCTGGATCTGATCCAGATCGCATTTATGATCATACATTTCCCTGTGACTTTTAGCTGTTACACAAAAAGAGCGCCAATAAACAAAGCTAAGATATAGTATATACTCATACACGCATTCATGCTTATATCTCTATCTATCTATCTATCTCTATATATTTTTGCATACACACATACACGCACACAAACACACACACACACACACACACACACACACACACACACACACACACACACACACACACACACACATATATATATATATATACATATATATATATATGACTTCCGTAATGGCATAGCGGTCAAAGCATTGCAATTCGATCCTTATCGTCTCTGGATCATACACACATACACGCACACAAACACACACACACACACACACACACACACACACACACACACACACACACACACACACACACACATATATATATATACATATATATATATATGACTTCCGTAATGGCATAGCGGTCAAAGCATTGCAATTCGATCCTTATCGTCTCTGGATCTGATAAGGAGCCCCTCCCATTGCAGGTGCAATGGGAGGGGCTTAACCTCAGTGGTAAAACGCTCGATTTGCAATCGTAAAGTCCCTGGGTTCGCGCCTGCCTGCCCTCTCTCAGCCGAATCAGTTGTGATTGAGTACTGATCTCAGCATTCTGGGGTTAAAGGTTTAGAATGCATGTTCCTCATACCAAGGCTGTTCAGTGAACCATCCGTAATATAACATGAGTCTCTCTCTCTCTCTCTCTCTCTCTCTCTCTCTCTCTCTCTCTCTCTCTCTCTCTCTCTCTCCTCTCTCTCTCTCTCTCTCTCTCTCTCTCTCTCTCTCTCTCTCTCTCTCTCTCTCCTCTCTCTCTCCCCCTCCCTCTCTCTCTCTCTCTCTCGCTCTCTCTCTCTCTCTCTCTCTCTCTCTCTCTCTCTCTCTCTCTCTCTCTCCCCCCCCCTCTCTCTCTCTCTCTCTCTCTCTCTCTCTCTCTCTCTCTCTCTCTCCTCTCTCTCTCTCTCTCTCTCTCTCTCTCTCTCTCTCTCTCTCTCTCTCTCTCTCTCTCTCTCTCTCTCTCTCTCTCTCTCTCTCTCTCCCTCTCTCTCTCTCTCTCTCTCTCTCTCTCTTCCCTCCTCTCTCTCTCTCTCTCTCTCTCTCTCTCTCTCTCTCTCTCTCTCTCTCTCTCTCTCTCTCTCTCTCTCTCTCTCTCTCTCTCTCTCTCTCTCTCTCTCTCTCTCTCTCTCTCTCTCTCTCTCCCCCTCCTCTCTCTCTCCCTCTCTCTCTCTCTCTCTCTCTCTCTCTCTCTCTCTCTCTCTCTCTCTCTCTCTGTCTCTCGCTCTTTCTCCCTCTCCCTCCCTCTCCCTCTCTCTTCCTCTCTCTCTCTTTCTCTCTCTCCCACTTCCTCCCCCCTCTTCTCTCTCTCTCTCTCTCTCTCTCTCTCTCTCTCTCTCTCTCTCTCTCTCTCTCTCTCTCTCCCTCTCTCACCCTCCTTCCCTCCCTCTCTCCTTCCCTCCCTCCCTCCCTCTCTCTCTCTCTCTCTCTCTCTCTCTCTCTCTCTCTCTCTCTCTCTCTCTCTCTCTCTCTACATATATATGTAATCTCTCTCTCTCTACCTCCTTCTATATTTCTCTCTTTTACTCTCTCTCACACGCACACATTTCCTCCCCACCTCTCTCTCTCTCTCTCTCTGTGCACGTGACAGGTGTCTGCCCTGCCGCGCTGCAGAGAAACGCCAGGTCAAAAAAAAAAAAAAAAAAAAAAAAAAAATTGCAACACTAAGGAGCGTAATTTGTCCCGGCACAGTCGTGAAAGCCGAGAAAAATATCAAGGTCCGGAAAGTAAAGTTCCTATAACACGGAGAAAGTCCTACAGCATATGCTTTCGGAACGCAGTGCTATTTAGCCCTGCCTTTTCCTGCCGGAGTCAGTGAGAGAGGTGGGACGGACGAAAGTCATGCGTTGTTTTTATTCATGCCATGTGTTATTCAGTGACTAGTATTGCCACTGTTGCCATAGCTATTGGAACTGTGATTATTAGTATTTTCATTATTACACAATCATTATTATTAGTGTTAACAATAGTTCCGTTCTTCTTTTATATTATTATTATTATCATTGTCGTTTTGTTATTATTATTATTATTATTATTATCATTATTATTATCATTATCATTATTATTATTATCATTATTATTATTGTGTTTATTATTATTGTTGTTGTTGCTATATTTTTTCTTGATATCATTATTATAATCATTATCATTATTAATACTATTATTCTTATTATTATCATTATTATTATCATTATTATTCCTTTTATGATTACTATCACTATCGTCATTATTATCATCTTTTATTATTATCATTGTTATTATTGTCGTTATTGTTTTTATTATTATTGTTATTATAATCAAAATTATCATTATTATTATCATGATTATTCTAGTTATTATTATCATTATTATTATTATTATTATTATAATTATTATTATTATTATTATTATAATAATAATTATTATTAATATTGCTATTATTATCATTATCATTATTATTATCATTACCATTATCATTATTGTATCATTGTTAGTATTGTTGTTATCATTATTAGTATCACTGTTATTATTATCATTATTATTATTAATATTATCATATTATTATTATTATTATTATTATTATTATTATTATTATTATTATTATTATTATTATTATTATTATTATCATTATCATCATTATCATCATCATCATCATCATCATCATCATCATCATCCTCATCATCACCATCATCATCAATAGTATTATTATCATTATCATCATCATTATTATTATTATTAGTAGTAGTAGTAGTAGTAGTATCACAAATCTCATTATTGTTTTGTTATTAGTTTGTTGCTGCTGGTATTACTATTATTGTTTTTATAGTTCTTATATTATCATTATTATTATTATTATCATTATTATTATTATCATTATTATCATTATTATTATTATTATTATTATTATTATTATTATTATTATTATTATCATTATTATTATTATTATTATTATTATTATTATTATTATTGTATTATCATTATATTATTGTTGCTATTATTATTACTATTTTTTTATTACTCATATTATCGTTTTTATCATTAACATCATCGTTATTATTATTATTATTATTATTATTATTATTATTATTATTATTATTATTATTATTATTATTATCATTATTATTTTTATCGTTATCATTATTATTATTGTTATCATTTTTATTTTTTTTACTGTTTTTATTTTCATTATTATTATTAGTAGTAGTAGTTGTAGCACTGGTAGTACCATTATTACTATTATTATTATTATCATTATTATTATTATTATTATTATTATTATCATTAGCATTACCATTGGCATTATAGCTATCATTATTGTTATGATTATTATCAGTATCATCTTCATCATCATTTTTACGATGA
>NC_061859.1:19947374-19952374 GCF_019202785.1 Penaeus chinensis
CTTTATCATTAGCAGTTGTATAACAATAAGACCAACAGTGATAATTACTATCTATGTTATCATTGATATTATTATTATTTTCATTATTACCATATTTTATTATTATATTTTCGCTCTTTATCAATATATTTTTTGTTTATTATTATCATCATTCTTCTTCTTATTATTATCGCTATTATTATTATTATCATTATTACTCTCATATATATTACTAATGTTATTATTACCATTATTTTTATCCTTATTCTTATAATTACTGTCATCATTAATAGCATATTTGTTATTATTATCATTATAATTATTTTTATTGTTTTTTTTTTTATTCTTATTAGTAGCAGTAGTAGTATTACTATTAGTAGTGGTTGTTGTAATACATATATTATTATCCTTATTATATTGTTATTATTATTGTTATTATATTATTATTATAATTATTATTATTATCATTAATAATATCATTATTATAATAATTATTACTATATTTATTATCACTGCTACTATTGTTGTCCTAATTAGCATAATTATCATTATTAGTAATAATGAAATGATAATAAAACGATAATAATAATAACAATAATAATAATGATCATAGTAATAATAATAATGGTAATAATAAGTACTATAATTGTGAAAATAATTATATTAATTTTTATAATGAATATAATTATGCTAGCAGTTATATTGATAATAATGACAATAATGTTGTTATTCATAATGATATCAGTAATAATGATAATATCAATCATGATATTAGTAATAAGATTATAATAATAATGATAATAGTAATAATGATGATGATAATGATGATGATTATAATAATGATAATAATAATAATAATAATAATAATAATGATAATAATAATAATAATAATAATAATATTAATAATAATAATAATGATAATGATAATAATGATGATAATAATAATAATAACAATAATATTAATAATATTAATAATAATAATATTAGATAGTAATGATAATAATAATACTAATAAATATAATTAATAATAATTATAATAATGATATGATAATGATAAAAATAATAATAATAATAATAATGATAATAATAATAATAACATTATCATTATTATTATTATTATTATTATTATTATTATTTATTATTATAATAATGATAATAATAAATAATAAATAATAATAATGATGACAATAATAATATTAATATTAATAGCATTATTATCATTATTATTATCATTAATGATGATAATGATAATGATAGATAATACATGATAATATTAATAACAATAGTAATAAAAATAAAGATAATTAATAATAAGGATAATAATGATATTAGTGAAAATACTAACAACAGCAACAACAACAACTATAATAATGATAACGATGATGATGATGATGATAATAATAATAATAATAATAATAATAATAATAATAATAATAATAATAATAATAATAATAATAATAATAATAATAATAATAATAATAATAATAATAATGATACTACTAATAATAATGATAACAATAATAATAAAAATAATAATAGTGATGATGATGATAATAATAATAATAATTATAATAATAATAATAATAATAATAATAATAATAATAATTATGAAATAATAATAATGATAAATATATTAATATTAATAATGATGACAATGTAATAATGTTAATAATAATAGTAATAACAATAATAATAGTAATAACAAATGATGATAATTATTATAATAATGGTAATAATGATAATGATAATAGTAATAACAATAATATTAATATTAATATAGATAATAATGATTATAAAGATAATAGTAAAAAACTAATAACAACAATAGTAAAAACAATAATAATGATAACATTAGGAATGGCAATATTGATTATATTAATAGCAACAATAATAATAATACTTATAGTAATATCATAGGTGATGATAATAATTAGGATAATAATAATGATCATAACTATAATAATAATGTTAATGATGCCTATAACAACAGTTACAAGGAAAAATGATAATGGTGATAATTGCAATGATAAGAAAGGTAATAGTAATGATAATAATAGTACTAATGATAAGAAGCAATTGTATTGATAATAACAAGAATACTTATGTTGAAGATAATTATTATAATATAAGTAAAATAATAATGATAATACTTATACGATGTTAATGATAACGAGATACCATTAAGCTAAGAAGATATATCTTGGGATAAGAACATCAATGAAAAAAAAACAATAAGAAGAATAAGGAAAAATGAAAATGAAGATCACAAGGGTGAAATTTATGATGTGAATATTATATCAAGGAGAATGCATAATAATAATATTTTTACCTTTTCACTTAATCCAATAAGCACCTTCTTCTACAAATCTACTTAAGTTTCCAAGCTGTAGCTCTCATAAAATTAAAAATGCTATGTAACTGATATGATTATCCATTGCATCGCGGAAAAAAAAATAAAATGTTCTAGTACTGGAAGCAAAAAAAAAAAAAAAAAAATGTGTGTGTACATGCGTGCGTGCGACAGAGAGTGTGAGTGTGTGTGTGTGTGCATGTGTGTGTATGCGTGCGTTCGTGGGTGCATGTGTGTGTATACGCGCGTGTGCGCGCGCGCGCGCGTGTGTGTATGTGTGTATCTGTATGTGTATGCGCGCGTGTGTGTAGCTGTATGTGTATGCGTGCGTGTGTTTGTGAGTGTGTATGTGTGTGCGTGCGTGTGTGTATGTGTGTACACGCGTGCATGCGAGTGAGAGAGAGAGAGAGTGTGTGTGAGTGTGTGCGTTCGTGATTGTGTGTGTGTGTGTGTATCTGTATGTGTATGCGTGTGTGTGTATGTGTATATGTATGTGTATGTGTGTGTGTGTGTGAGTGTGTATGTGTGTGCGTGTGTGTGTGTATCTGTATGTGTGTGTGAGTGTGAATGTGTGTGCACCGGTGCGTGCGTGTGCGTGTGTGTGTATTCAAAATGTTATCAGAGTATTAATACCTAAGTCATTAACATCTAAGGTAAAGCAAATTATAGAGACATGGACAATTTACAGTGTTTTGTAATTTGAATTTCAAATAAAAGAGTGTTTATGGGTTACAATTTACTGCCACGTCAGTCCCTCTGTAGTGATGCCCTATGACGCGGGATGATGTCGATGCCCCGGATACGCTGAAGATGCCCCATGATGCAAGATGACGTCGCGGCCCCGGACGCGCTGTGGTGGTTGCGTGCGTCTACGTACTTACGCTGGGACAATATAATGTTGTGTGGCACCTAACTAATGATTTATAATAGTCTCTCATACCCATGTGGTTCTCTTGTACCCATTTCCCACCCTTAACCAATCAGAATTGCGTATAAAAGAGCCTTTGACAACTCAGGCATAAAGTCTATATAAGGGGGGCATATGACCTTTAACCGCCCTCTCTTCCTTGCTTACGCACTCATTCTTACGCTGCCCCTGGGACACAACGAGCTTGTCTGGTGTTGGAGGACGCGTCCCGTTTTTGGTCAGATAAGTACAGGCTCTAAGGGTAAATCGCCACGCAGGCATTGCAACTCCAATATATTCAGGGTGCCTTATGAAAATGTATGTGTCCATTTTATTAAAGGTTTTAATAAAGTGAAAGATGAAACTGTCTTTTAGAACGACCTCATATCAACAACATAAACTCCGAATCCCTTAAACTTCGGCTACGCTACCATTTTAATTAACAATATATCAGGGAATGTTGATCTTGTGGGAAAAGCCCACTGTAATTTTATGAAGGAATATGCAAGAACCGGTTTTAATATAATGGCGTCGATGAGAGTAACGCTACACCTCTACTGACTGCCTGATCTTACAGTCTTGTTATGCACTATGCTACTAAAACATAGCTATGTAACATTGATGTTCTTCTTTATGTGCCGTATCAGAGCCTAACGTTGGCGACCATGTTTAATTTCATGGTCGTACAAGGGAGTGTACGAAGGTGGTTTCCCGTTGCCTTCCTTCGGGTGATTGAGAGTTCACCATTTCTCTTACCAGTGGTTCCTCTGCTTGCATTTCTGCAACCATTGTTTTTGGCGTCGTAGCTCTTCCGCTGATCGTGCTGCCTCTGCACCACGATCACCTGATTGGATGTCCCTAATCAACCGCGGTTCGATGTGCTTAACAGCTGTGCCACGGCGGCGACTTCCCCTACGGCACCTGCGTTTGACCTCTCAATGCGATATGTCGTTTTCTCGCCGTGAGATTAGGCGCGAACCAATAGTCGGAGCGCAGGCATTTTTACGACTGTCGCGACGGGGACCATGAGGGTCGGAGCACTGTAACTACTAGACTATCGCGGCAACATTGATGTTCATGCTGCAAATACATACTGACCGTATCCTTTCCATTTCATATTCCAAAACACGGAATCTTTGAAAGTGGGTAATTTTCTCACTTATATAAATGTAGTTCCTTTGGGACTAACTATAAAAAACAACTCTGTAGTGAGGAAGTATAATTTGTTATTCTATCACCTTGCTTAGTTTCATTATCCTAGCTTTATTTATTTTCTTTCTCTAGATCTTGAAGTAGGATTTTGAAGGCCTAATGTGGCGATCTGTGATGTGATAAATCCTTGAGATTGAATAATCAGATAAAAGATATGGATAAAAATATATTTAAACGTTGAATATTTTCATACAAAAAAAAAAAAAAAAAAAAAAAAAAAATCCAAGTCATTACATCAGTCTTCATGATTTTTTTTGTTTTTATTCTTAGCTCTTATTACTATCATGTGCTCATTTCCACATTTCGACATATCATATATCTCTGTAGCTCTGTATTCTCATGATCTGTTTAATAATTGGTACATATATGTTCAAACAAAGCCTTATCTGTAAAGTCATAATTGTATATTCATTTGTTTACTATTTTCTCTATTATTATGCTCAGAGTAAACTATAATACATATCAATTCAAACCAGTTATTCTTAAGTATTACTTTCAACATTCATATATAATTATCTACATTGTATTGCAATTATATAATACAGGTTACTA
>NC_061859.1:19957374-19959874 GCF_019202785.1 Penaeus chinensis
CTCATTCAATCCGTTCCAAGGTGGAATGGGAGGTTGACAACAAGCTCCCCTTCTTGGACACCCTAGTACATCGCTCTGCTGACCACTTTTCCTTCTCCATATACAGGAAGCCCATGCATAGTGGTATGTACATACACGTCTACTCATACCATCCTCTCCATGTAAAGAGAGGTGTTGCCACTTCGCTGTTCCTCCGCACCCTCCGCAGCTGTGACCCCCAGTACCTGGATGGAGAGATCGACTGCCTGCATCGTTCGTTCTCCAAACTGGCCTACCCTCGTCATGTTTCGACGCCGCGTTATCCAGGGCACGGCGTACCTTCTACCACGACTCCTCTCCTAAAGAGACTCCACACCTGCCTATCCTCAGCCTGCTCTACACTGAGGAGATCTACTCTCTCCGCCGCCCTCTCCACACTCTCATCTGCAGGCTGATCTTTCGCCAGGTAAACCCTCTCTGTCGCAACCTGGTCCACACCAGTCCTCCATCTTCCTCGAAGGTGGGCACCAATGCTGTTCCTTGTACCTCCTGTGATAAACAATACTTTGGCGAGACAGGCGCCAAGCGTCTGTCTCAACATAAGTACGCTTTAACGAAGGGACACAACAACAACGCCCTCTTTTGTCATGAGCGGGACACGGGTCATCAGATAGACTGGTCAGCGGCGCGAATTGTCTTTCCTTCCGCTGACGTGCATGCCCGCATACTGGTGGAATCCTCCTTAATAAAGCTGCTGTCTAATTTCAACATACGGCTTTTCTCCTGCCGACAGTCTCCTCGCTTCTCACATCCTCTGCCTTCTCCCGTACGCCGGCCACCCAGCACATAGTCCGCCCGACCCTCCGACCTGATCTGACCTCCCTTCGTTTCCGTTCGTTTGTCCTCACCTAACCCGTGTTACCGCGTTGCCTTTCCTCTTTCTCTTTTATAACCCCTGCTTTCCCTTTCCTCTTCAGCCTCCGGGCTAGTCCAGTGGTAACGTGTCGGCCTCTCATCCGAGTGGTCGGCGGTTCGCGCCCCGCCCAGGCGCGAGAAGTTGCAATTGTCGCCTGGAGGTTACTGCTGTGGCTGGGCACCACGGCGGGTAAGGACTAAGACGAGTCAGCACCAGCTGACACACGTTAGCGAGTCGGCATCAGTCGACACAGGCCGGGCTCCCCTCATTGGCATAGCCCGGGCGAAGCTCAGCTTCGCATATCGGACTTATCCTTATCTTGAGTCGGGTTTCTTGCAGGTGAGACATCTATAAGGGGGGGTGAGAGGGGGGGCGATGCTGTGTCGGAGAGAGTGATATGTTGCGTAAGTTGATTTGGCGTCAAGGGAAGCGTATTTCGTTCGGCGAGATTAGTTTGGAGTTGGGAAAGCCGGAGTGGTGTCGGCTCGTCATTTCGTAGGAGGTTTATTGTAGACCGTGAAGTTTGGTGGAAAATTTAATTTAGATCTACAAAGAAGGCTGGGGAGAAGTGAGAGTAGCTGTACTCAAGAAGCAAAATTGTTAAATTCTCTCTGTGTTAATGTTCATATATCTATCTATCTATGTGCACACACACACACACACACACACACACACACACACACACACACACACACACACTGCGAGTAGAAAAATGAAGGGAAGTACAGGAAAACCCACCGATATGTATATTCGTGTATTATTATTATTATTATTATTATTATTATCATTATTATTATTATTATTATTATTATTATTATTAATATTATTATTACTATTGCTGATATCATCATGATTGTCATTATCATTATCATCATAATCATTACTGAAAATGAATATCGTAATGATAATAGCAATGATAATAGCAATAATAATTACTATTATTACTATAGTAATTATTACCATTATCATTGTTATTATCATCATTGTTATTGTTGTTATAATTATTATTATTACTATCATTATTATCATTATTATTATTACTATTATATTATATATTACATTGATTTACTATTATATTGCTATTACTATAATCGCTATCATTATTATCATTATTATTATCATCATCATTATTGTCATTATTATTATCATTACCATTACAATTATTATCATTTTTATTGCCATTAATGATATACTACCATTAGCATTATTGTTATTATTGTTATTATAGCTATTTTTATTATTATCCTTGCTATTATTATTATAATTAAAAGTAGTGATAGTAGTACTTATACTACCTCTATAATCATTATTATCATTATGCTAGTCCTTCTCCTCCTCATCATCATCGTTATCACCATTATCATCACTATAGTTGTAAATATCTTTAATGGCATCATTATCATCATCATTTTTATTATTACTATTACTAGTATCATCGTTATGATAATTATTGTAATTGTCATTATCATAGATACTATTAGTCGTAGTAGTTGTATTGTTATTGTTGTCCATATTGCTATTATTATTATTATCATTGTTATTGTTATCATTATTATCATTATCCCCGATATTATTATTAATGTTAATATTGTAAAGTGCCATGCT
>NC_061859.1:19989874-19997374 GCF_019202785.1 Penaeus chinensis
TCTTTCTGACTTTCTCTCTCTCTGACTCTCTCTCTCTCTCTCTCTCTCTCTCTCTCTCTCTCTCTCTCTCTCTCTCTGACTTTCTCTCTCTTTCTCTCTCTCTCTTTCTCTCTCTCTCTTTCTCTCTCTCTCTCTCTCTCTCTCTCTCTCTCTCTCTCTCTCTCTCTCTCTCTCTCTCTCTCTCTCTCTCTCTCTCTCTCTCTGACTCTCGCTCTCTCTCTGACTCTCTCTCTCTCTCTCTCTCTCTCTTTCTCCTTTCTCTCTCTATTTCTCCTCTCTCTCTCTCTTTCTCCTTTCTCTCTCTCTTTCTCCTTTCTCTTTCTCTTTCGCCTTTCTCTCTCTCTCTCTCTCTCTCTCTCTCTCTCTCTCTCTCTCTCTCTCTCTCTCTCTTTCTCCTTTCTCTCTCTCTTTCTCCTTTCTCTCTCTCTTTCTCTTTTCTTTCTCTCTTTCTCATTTCTCTCTCTCTTTCTCATCTCTCTCTCTCTCTCTCTCTCTCTCTCTCTCTCTCTCTCTCTCTCTCTCTCTCTCTCTCTCTCTCTCTCTCTTCCCTCTCTCTCTCTCTCTCTCTCTCTCTCTCTCTCTCTCTCTCTCTCTCTCTCTCTCTCTCTCTCTCTCTCTCTCTCTCCTTTCTCTCTCTCTTTCTCCTTTCTCTCTCTCTTTCTCTTTTTCCTCCCCCCCCCCCCCCCACACTCTCTCTCTTTCATGTTTAACCTTATAGATATCCCAAATGCCTCCCTTCCCTCTCTTTTGCCCTCATAGCTAGCGTCCTCCACATCATCACCCTGCCTTTTTGGTCTTCTCCCACTCTCCCTTCCTCCCTCTTTTCTCCCCCCCCCCCATGGCAACCCATACCACCGCTCTCCTTCTTTCGTCTGCGTCCTTCCTTTCTCCCTCCCCCCGCATGGCAACTCACACAACTACCCTCCCCCTTTCCTTGTGCTCTACCCCCCAAAATGTCGACTTACACAACAACCCTCCCTTTTTTCTCTCCCTCCCTCTTTCCTCTCCCTCCTTCCCTCCCTCCCTCTTTCCTCTCCCTCCTTCTTTCCTCTCCCTCCTTCCCTCCCTCCCTCTTTCCTCTCCCTCCTTCCCTCCCTCCATCTTTCCTCTCTCTCCTTCCCTCCCTCCCTCTCTCCTCTCCTGCCTTCCCTCCCTCCCTCTTTCCTCTCCCTTCTTCCCTCCCTCCCTCTTTCCTCTCCCTCCTTCCTTTCCTCCCTCTTTCCTCTTCCTCCCTCTTTCCTCTCCCTCCTTCCCTCCCTCCCTCTCTTATCTCCTTCCTTCCATCCCTCCCTCTTTCCTCTCCCTCCTTCCCACCCTCCCTCTTTCCTTCCCTCTTTCCCTCCCTCCCTCTTTCCTCTCCCTCCTTGTCTCCCTCCCTCTTTCCTCTCTCTCCTTCCCTCTTTCCTCTCCCTCCTTCCCTCCCTCCCTCTTTCCTCTCCCTCCTTCCCTCCCTCCCTCTTTCCTCTCCCTCCTTCCCTCCCTCCCTCTCTTATCTCCTTCCTTCCATCCCTCCCTCTTTCCTCTCCCTCCTTCCCACCCTCCCTCTTTCCTTCCCTCCTTCCCTCCCTCCCTCTTTCCTCTCCCTCCTTGTCTCCCTCCCTCTTTTCTCTCTCTCCTTCCCTCTTTCCTCTCCCTCCTTCCCTCCCTCCCTCTTTCCTCTCCCTCCTTCCCTCCCTCCCTCTTTCCTCTCCCTCCTTCCCTCCCTCCCTCTTTCCTCTCCCTCCTTCCCTCCCTCCCTCTTTCGTCTCCCTCCTTCCTTCCCTCCCTCTCTCCTCTCCTGCCTTCCCTCCCTCCCTCTTTCCTCTCCCTTCTTCCCTCCCTCCCTCTTTCCTCTCCCTCCTTCCTTTCCTCCCTCTTTCCTCTTCCTCCCTCTTTCCTCTCCCTCCTTCCCTCCCTCCCTCTCTTATCTCCTTCCTTCGATCCCTCCCTCTTTCCTCTCCCTCCTTCCCACCCTCCCTCTTTCCTTCCCTCTTTCCCTCCCTCCCTCTTTCCTCTCCCTCCTTGTCTCCCTCCCTCTTTCCTCTCTCTCCTTCCCTCTTTCCTCTCCCTCCTTCCCTCCCTCCCTCTTTCCTCTCCCTCCTTCCCTCCCTCCCTCTTTCCTCTCCCTCCTTCCCTCCCTCCCTCTTTCCTCCCCCTCCCTCTTTCCTCTCCCTCCTTCCCTCCCTCCCTCTTTCCTCCCCCTCCCTCTTGCCTCTCCCTCCTTCCCTCCCTCCCTCTTTCCTTCCCTTTTTCCCTCCCTCCCTCTTTCCTCTCCCTCCTTGTCTCCCTCCCTCTTTCCTCTCTCTCCTTCCCTCTTTCCTCTCCCTCCCTCTTTCCTCTCCACCCCTCTTTCCTCTCCCTCCTTCCCTCCCTCCCTCTTTCCTCTCCCTCTTTCCCTCCCTCCCTCTCTCCTCGCCCTCCTTCCCTCCCTCCCTATTTCCTCTCCCTCCTTGTCTCCCTCCCTCTTTCCTCTCCCTCCTTCCCTCTTTCCTCTCCCTCCCTCTTTCCTCTCCCTCCCTCTTTCCTCTCCCTCCCTCCCTCCCTCCCTCTTTCCTCTCCTTCCCTCTTTCCTCTCCCTCCTTCCCTCCCTCCCTCTTTCCTCTCCCTCTTTCCCTCCCTCCCTCTCTCCTCGCCCTCCTTCCCTCCCTCCCTATTTCCTCTCCCTCCTTGTCTCCCTCCCTCTTTCCTCTCCCTCCTTCCCTCGTTCCTCTCCCTCCCTCTTTCCTCTCCCTCCCTCTTTCCTCTCCCTCCTTCCCTACCTCCCTGTTTTCTCTCTCTCTTTCCCTCCCTCCCTCTTTCTTCTCCCTCCTTGTCTCCCTCCCTCTTTCCTCTCCCTCCTTCCCTCTTTCCTCTCCCTCCCTCTTTCCTCTCCCTCCTTCCCTCCCTCCCTCTTTCCTCTCCCTCCTTCCCTCCCTCCCTCTTTCCTCTCCCTCCTTCCCTTCCTCCCTCTTTCCTCTCCCTCTTTTCCTCCCTCCCTCTTTCCTCTCCCTCCTTCCCTCCCTCCCTCTTTCCTCTCCCTCCTTCCCTCCCTCCCTCTTTCCTTCCCTCCTTCCCTCCCTCCCTCTTTCCTCTCCCTCCTTGTCTCCCTCCCTCTTTCCTCTCCCTCCTTCCCTCTTTCCTCTCCCTCCCTCTTTCCTCTCCTTCCTTCCCTACCTCCCTGTTTTCTCTCTCTCCTTCCCTATCTCCCTCTTTCCTCTCCCTCCTTCCCTCCCTCCCTCTTTCCTTCCCTCTTTCCCTCCCTCCCTCTTTCCTCTCCCTTCTTGTCTCCCTCCCTCTTTCCTCTCTCTCCTTCCCTCTTTCCTCTGCCCCCCTCTTTCCTCTCCCTCCTTCCCTCCCTCCCTCTTTCCTCTCCTTCCCTCTTTCCTCTCCCTCCTTCCCTACCTCCCTCTTTCCTCTCCCTCCTTCCCTCCCTCCCTCTTTCCTCTCCCTCCTTCCCTCCCTCCCTCTTTCCTCTCCCTCTTTTCCTCCCTCCCTCTTTCCTCTCCCTCCTTCCCTCCCTCTCTCTTTCCTCTCCCTCTTTCCCTCCCTCCCTCTTTCCTTCCCTCCTTCCCTCCCTCCCTCTTTCCTCTCCCTCCTTGTCTCCCTCCCTCTTTCCTCTCCCTCCTTCCCTCTTTCCTCTCCCTCCCTCTTTCCTCTCCCTCCTTCCCTACCTCCCTGTTTTCTCTCTCTCCTTCCCTATCTCCCTCTTTCCTCTCCCTCCTTCCCTCCCTCCCTCTTTCCTCTCCCTCCTTCCCTCCCTCCCTCTTTCCTCTCCCTCCTTCCCTCCCTCCCTCTTTCCTCTCCCTCTTTCCCTCCCTCCCTCTTTCCCCTCCCTCCTTCCCTCCCTCCCTCTTTCCTCTCCCACCTTCTCTCCCTCCCTCTTTCCTCTCCCTCCTTCCCTCCCTCCCTCTTTCCTCTCCCTCTTTCCCTCCCTCCCTCTCTCCTCTCCCTCCTTCCCTCCCTCCCTCTTTCCTCTCCCTCTTTCCCTCCCTCCCTCTCTCCTCTCCCTCCTTCCCTCCCTCCGTCTTTCCTCTCCCTACTTGTCTCCCTTTCAATCTTTCTTCCCCACAATCTTTGGACATGAAGGTAAGACGACACCTGTTCAGAAATATTCCCTGATCCCCCGTAATCCCTCGCACTTGTAAGAAAGCGGGCAAGGAGTCAGCCAAGGATCAAAGGATGTGTGGCTTAAGGGGGGGGGGTGGGGGGTCGAGTGGGGGGAAGCGAGTGAATGCCGAGTCTGTGGTTGCATGAGTTGTACGGGTGCAAATGCAAGCGAGGCAAATTGGCCGATTAAAAGATCTCCATTATGCGGTGTTATTCCCGTTATTTCAAAGAAAAAAAAGGAAAAACATTTCATTTGCTTAGTTCGGTTTTATTTGAAGAAACGTATTTTTGGCTTCATAATCACCTCCCTTGGTTTTTTTTTTTTTTTCACTGCCTCTTTTTTTTTTTATGGCAACGCGTTTGGTCTCGCGAGTTTTAATTCTTTTTGTTTGGGTCTCCGTCCGCTCGCGAGGTCACCAACCCCCCTGTTCTGGCGAGTATTTTGGAGTCGCATGCAGATAAGTCTGAGAAGATTCAGAATATTTGCATAGTGGAAAGTTCTGAATTATTTTTGCCGAAGGTCGTATTTCTCTTTATCGTCTGAAGTGTGTGTGTGTGGTCTTGTGTTTTAAGAATAAATCCTTCTTTGCATTATATCAGTAGATAAAAACCCCAAGAAGAAGAAAAAGAAAAACAGAAATAAAAAGAAAAAAGACAAAGACAAGAGAAAAAAGAAAACAAGAACACGCAAGGAAATTGTTGCATATTGATGTCGCTGGGCATTCTGGGAGGAAGTCGTCCAAATAGGAAACACGTGGGGGCAGGTAAGGCCTAGTTATATGAAATGAAAATAATGCGCGCTATAATGAGAATATATTTGTATATGTATACATATATATATATATATATATATATATATATATATATATATATATATATATGTATACATTTGTATAT
The DNA here is from genome assembly GCF_019202785.1 of Penaeus chinensis. Taxonomy (NCBI): domain Eukaryota; kingdom Metazoa; phylum Arthropoda; class Malacostraca; order Decapoda; family Penaeidae; genus Penaeus; species Penaeus chinensis. Next base: position 19,994,837 of record NC_061859.1, read on the forward strand.
ATACATATATGTATATATATATATATATATATATATATATATATATGCATATATATATATATATATATATATATATATATATATATATATGTATATATATGTATATGTATATTATATATATACATACATACACACACACACACACACACACACACACACACACACACACACACACACACACATATATATATATATATATATGTATATATATATGTATATATATATATATATATATATATATATATATATCATGGAAACAATAATAAATGTGGTAATAATGACGATGATGATTATGATAATGACAAAAAATGGCTACAATAATGTTTATTATCATTGTTATAAAATCTATAAAGAATTTGATCATGCAGTATAATAACGAAGACGCTGTTTAGGCTCCTATGCACTGTGCAGTGAATGCGTGTGCTTGCTGTGCAATCTAAATTTACACATGCCAAAGCTGTTGAAGATGCACTGCTCCTTTGCATTGACTTGATAACTTTCAGTGAGAAACGATGCCGAAGAGAGTCTGATATCGGGTGCAATGACCGTTTCTGACTCAGGGATATCTACTATCTGCGCTGGAGATAGATAGGTGTGAGGAGGGGAAGGGGCGCTGGGGATAATATACAGTACGTAAGCAGAGGCAGAGAGAGTAAGAGTGTGTGTGTGTGTGCGAGAGAGAGAGAGAGAGAGAGAGAGAGAGAGAGAGAGAGAGAGAGAGAGAGAGAGAGAGAGAGAGAGAGAGAGAGAGAGAGAGAGAGAGAGGAGAGAATAGAGAGAGAGAGAGAGAGAGAGAGAGGAGAGAATAGAGAGAGAGAGAGAGAGAGAGAGAGAGAGAGAGAGAGAGAGAGAGAGAGAGAGAGAGAGAGAGAGAGAGAGAGAGAGAGAGAGAGATTTTACTACGTGTGGTGAGGAACATCCCACGAGTTTGAAATGCCATGTCATCACACAGGCAGGAGCAAGCCGTAGCGCAGTCAGCACTCGGCCATCTCACCTGATTGGCCGGATCGGCATCGTGACCTGACCTCCCTCGCTGGGTTTCCTTTCGCAGACACGAGCAGCGCAGAGCAGTCGAGGGGCATTGGCACAACTACCCCCATGAATTACACCAGTTTGCGTGCGTTAGTCCCGTTTTACTAAGCTTCTGCTGGGATCTTTATAACACAATAGTTCTAATTAAATTAATCATGCAGTGGTTACACTTGTATCTGATAATATAAGTGTATGTGCAGATATATATTTTATTAGAGTTTTACTTTAAGATGATTAGTGAATGACATGAATAGAACCCAGGCAGTTTTCACGTTTAGTTGATTATACTGCAATATTTCAGCTGCATTTCCAAATTCACTCTAATACTTTTTCAACTGTTATTTGAAAAAGTGGTGGAAGTTAAAAACAGACATTTTTATTTCCAGTTTCTGTTTGATATATATTTTCTCTTTTTATTAGTCAGATCTATGGTCTTTTCATCCCCCTTGTTCGGGCGAAATGTTAATCAAAATGCAAATTGTGTTTTGACTGAATTCACAATAAAAGTCGAACAAAGAACATATAACTCAATTAAACTAACGTTGTTGTTGATATTGAAGTGACAATTTTCGAAGTTTCAAGATATAAGCGCTTTTCTTAACTTATTTTTAATTCTAATTAGAATGGTCTTGAATATATGATATGCGTGCACACTCTTGTACATGCACGCACATGCACATGTACACACATACACGCACGCACAGATATCAGCATTAATGGGAATAGATATAATGGTACTAATAAAAACGATAGTAATGAGAAAGAAAAAAAAACTATGACAGTAATAGTGAAGATGATGATTAATGATGAGGACAGTAATGATAATAATGATTATGATAATGATGATAATAACAGTAGTAATAACATTAATAATGATAATAACAATGATAATGATAACAATAAATGGTGATATTAGTAATGATAACAGAATAACATTATCAATAAAAACAATAATAAGTTAATGCCGCTGCTGCTGGTGATGATGATTATAATGATAATAAAAATTAAAATAATCACAATGAGAATAATATTAATAGTTTTTGTTGTAATAACAATGATGATGAAAATATTACTGATAATAATGGTAATAACAATGATAATAACAATAATAATACTAACAATAATGAAAAAAATATGACCTACTGATAATAATAATAATAAAGGCAATAATATTCATATTATGATGACAATAATACAGAATGATAATAATGACGACGGAAAAACATTAACACGTGACAGAACAATGGAAACAAATGATAAAAGCAATGATGCAAGCATTTATATCGTATACATAGAATAGAAAGAACTCTTTTGATAAGCTTTGCCTCTGATGACACAATAGATAGCATCGATAGAACGAGAGGAAGACCTTTTCCCTGGCCAAAATCTTTCCCTTTGTCCTTATAATTGTCAAGCCAAGGAATCATTCTTCCGTGGACAAATGGAAGAAGAAAGAGAAGACGAAGAGGAAAGGAAAGAGAACAGAAAAAAAGGGGGAAAGGAGAA
>NC_061859.1:20044874-20047374 GCF_019202785.1 Penaeus chinensis
ATGTTAGGATTTTCATAGATGAATGATATAAATAAGCTCTCTCTCTCTCTCTACATAGAACAGGTCGTCCTGGTCAAATAACAAAACTTTATTAAACATTGAAACAGATAAACTAAAATCATGACAAGTTACCAAAAGATACTTCGGGAAATTAACCAGGAAGACAAAATAAAACACAAAAACTGCCGCAAAAACAAACAAAACAAGATGAAAAAACACAGAAAGAAAAACAGAAAAAGGCGTCTCTCTCCCGAACTCATTGCCATGCAGCTCGCACTCACAATTAAGGTCGAAGTGGCTCCATACTCAGCCCTGACTGACCTGATCTCACTGGATGGATGACCCAGCCTCGCCTCGGTTAGCTTTTACAGAGTGGCGAAAAACTTGAGCCTGACTGATGGACAATAAACCCGCGTCGACATCAGCTCGACATCTACTTGACTGAAGAGGATCCAGTAGACGAGCTAGAATGGGAAGAGAGGGAGGGAGAGGGGATGAGAGGAGCAGGGAAGGAGAGGGAGGGAGAGTGGGAAGGAAGGAGAGGGACAGGGGAGGAGAAGGAGGGATGGTGGGAGGGAGAGAGAGGGAGGGAGGGATAGAGAGAGAGAGAGAGAGAGACAGAGAGAGAGAGAGAGAGTGAGAGTTTTTCTTCTCTCGGTGTATTTTGAGTTCTTCATATTTTTTTTCTTTCCCGTATTTCCCACATCCCCTCTCTTTTCTTCTTGTTTTTCTTCCCCCTCCTCTTCCTCTTTTCTCGCTCTGTCCCTCACTTCCTCCCATGGCCTCTTGTTCAACTTATACTCCTCATTACTCTCTTCAAACAGCTTTGTTAATGCTTAAGGTACGTTTGTAAGCTGCCTTTTTCTTTTATATGTAATCGATCATGCCTTTCCATTAATCATATTAAATACGGCATTCATGAAAATAATTCAAGGAAGAAGCATTGCTCGTGCTTTTTCCTTTTTGTAAAAAGAATATATAGAAAAGGTACATACATAATATGACAGATAAAACGGAGTATATTATCTCCTATTTCTAAACATCAACATAATTCCGTTATAATGGTGAAGCATAATAGTAAATACTCTATCATTTGATTTGTATTTTCTAATTTGTAGTTCAGTTTAGCCTTTCCTCGCTATTCTAACTGTTATTAGCGAGTAAATTACAGCGGATATGTGTATCGAAATGACAAATGAACTGATTGGCCGATGGATGCAATTATTTACCAATAACTAAGTCCTAATATGTGAGTGGATTTCACGCCCACCTATCGTGCCCATGGTATGATACCCTCGACCTCACACTGAGTCCCAGCATGTATCCTTAGCAGGGCGTAGCGGCGCCTGCCTGGTGCGGCTGTAGGTGGCTGAGTGGCGGTGGACTCTGCGTTGCGTGGCGGCGGGACAGAAGAGGGTCGAGGCGGACGCGACACGAGGCAGTAGCTCGACGGCTGTGGTCGGGAAGACACGCACGCACAAGCCTCCGCTGTCCTCGCCGTTCGACTGTGCCTTTCCCACTCCCTCGCCCTGCCGACGCGTGTGGAAATCACGGCTCAGAAGCCTTCGAGTTGGGCGTCTGGGAGGACAGGGATCTGTTGGTCCGCCCGGTCGCCACTTCTGCAATATTGATGCGGAAACATCCTAAGCAGAAATGCAACTAAATAACCAGATTCTCAAAAGTTTCCAACAGTGTTATTTGAGAATTCGGGTAAGCTGATTAGTGAAATTATAACTATAATACCATAAGACTTTTTATCGGTCTTTCTTCCATGGCGGAACATGAAAGTACACCATGAAAAATATGATTCCGCGACAATGCACGAACTGAACGAGAAACAAGTATTGCATAACCTTACTCATAAATCCGTGATGTCTATAATGAAATGTTGAGTGCGCTGATATGTGCGGCAATTCATAAATCGACTTTCGGTCCTTAGATACCTGTTGAACCCTAAAATAAAAAAGAAGTGAACTAAGGACAAACATCGTAGTCTACAAGGGTATTTACAAAAAGCCCTCTTAAATCACTAACACAGCGCGTACAAGTTCAAGAAATGCTTTGTTGTTCTTGATACATCCCCGCTACGAAGAGGAAATAGTGCTAGCTGAAGAAACAGCAATCGATACGTGTTGGACTAGTTTTTGTGAACTGCTAGCTGGCTTGGCGTGTCAACGCGCGTGAAAAGGTTCTAGGCAGGCGACTCAAAAGAGAAAGTAAGAAAGAAAAATATAAGAGAATACATATATGATTATAATCAAATGATGTAAATAAAGAAATAATAATACGAGTGAATAAGAAAAAAAAGTGAAGAGACTGATTATTCCCAAAGGAACATTGATAACAAGAAATTCGCTTTATCTTCCAGGGCATTGAAAGAAAATAATTTATTTGCAAATCTTTTATTAATATACTTTTTTTTTTTTTTGTTTTTTGTCTACTTAGCTGTGAGGACGACATAATATTCAGGATGAATTCATTTCCTTGTAACTTTACACTA
>NC_061859.1:20054874-20057374 GCF_019202785.1 Penaeus chinensis
AATATAATATCTGGAATATTATTGTTGGAAATTAGACAGTTGAATAAAAAGAAAAAAATCTAGCTTCCACGACCTGCTTATTTAGTCTCGATTCTTATCAAGGCGGAGTCACGCCAGCGCTGCGCTCATCGGGCTGTAATACTCCCAGCTCACAAGTCAGACAGATTATAATGTTATATGAATGTGCAGTCATGGCCAAAACTCTCGTCAAACATACCTCGGAACATGTTTCCGATTGCAGCATAATGTAACGCGCAATGGTGCGTGTTGAAGCTTCAATCATGGAGCAATATTTTCCCTCGTCATTGTACATTGACGTTATCGACAAAACAATATATTTTGCGTATACAGTGGAACATAGTAATAGTTTGTGCTGGAGTTTTATCTCCAGTGAAGCTGTTTTGCATCTGTCTGCCTGCTTTATAACAGTGTATAAGTTTTGTATTTTATGACTTTTATATATGTATATGCATCATGTCGGCTTAAATGGTGAGGCTTAAATCTCCGAGATGAATATTGACTATGTTACGATTCAATCACGGGGTGAAGATGCATTGGATTTCCAGCGTGTGTTACAAATGACTCTTACGTCTTGTTCAGTCTAACTGTAAATGTTATTTACACACAATGGCATGAAAATAAAACACACCAGAGGTAACGAACACAACTTTGCGTGCACCTACGTAAGATATGGAGCGTTTAGGATGATCCTGTAAGTAGATGCGGGCAGATGAAACGTTCAATGCAATTTCGCAAGATGTTTTTTATGGTCTTCTCGCCGGCTTAGCAAGACAATTTATACAAGTGGAAATGCGTTCCCCTTAAGATTACGCGGGGATGATGCTGCCGCTAGTGTTATGTGCTGACTTTTATGTTTTGTATTACGTGATGGAAAGTATGATAGTAGGAGGGCTGTGAGCGGTGAACCTAATCCTAAGTGTTCCGGGCGAGGCTTTGAGGAACAGAGGTTTCGGAAGGACGTTTATTGGCTGCTATTGTGTACAGTAATTGTTAGGGTCTTGTGCTGAGGTGTGAATGGCATTGCCAAGGCGGAGTGATTAGCGTTGTGTCAGTTATTGATAGAGCGTGTAGTGGTGCATAATGGTAATTGTATAAAGTGTACTGGAGGGTGTTGAAGGGATGTCGATGGTAATTGGCAGCCCGAGTGTCCATTGCTCATACTGTTTTTTTTTTTTTTTTTTTTACTCTTTCTTTTATGTTAGGCATTGTTCTCTCTCTATGTTTTCTTTTCTATTCTCTTTTGTGCTGATTTTTCGGTTTTATTACGAATATTTGGACACTTCGTTGTGTGTGTATGTCATCCTTAGTGTACATTGGCTTAATGTATGTTAGACTTATTTGTCTCTCTGCATTTATCTTTACTTGTATAAAGTTTGTATAAAGTAAACCTCAGAATATTAAATTCTGCCCTTTTTAAGTGTCTCTGTGTGTGTGTTTATATATATATATATATATATATATATATATTTATATATATATATATATATATATATATATATATATATATATATATATATATATGTGTGTGTGCCTGTGTTTGTGTGTGTGTAATGAATTGTTTAGGTTAGCAAAGCAGAAAGACTAATATACGGTGAGATGGACGCTATTACCAGATCATGTCGTACTGTCACAAATAATGATATTACCCCTTATAATGACGAGTGCAACTAAAAGTTATATATATTGATCTGCCTTCTATAAGGATGTGAATATTGAGATGGCCTCCCACTAATGAGAATCGAACACCATTGTGCTAGCAGTGATCAACTGACGATAACAATGGCAGTGATATTTGCATCTGTAAATGCAATACATGTCTTCAGCAGCGCTGTTTGTGATTATTACCAGTTATGCAATATTTCGTATAGTAAAGTGATGGGTTTGGTACTACAACTGATGATCAGTTTGTATTACTCTTATCATCCACTTTTACACCATTAGGAAAACTAACATTATCAATGATAACGTTTTTGTTATCGTCGTCTTCATCATTATCATCATCGTTATACATTGCTAATACTAACGCCTTTCTATAATATTATTTTTTGATATCATGATTAATTACTTTTGTCATAAATGTTAATATCTATGTAAATAAAGATGTAGGATCATTACACAACAATAAAACAATATTAGTCACTATTGTATTGGAAATGATAACGTTCAAAGAAATAATTGACAATATCAGAATGGTAGGATTAATAACGACGAATACGATCGTTGTGTGCGTCCGTGCGTGCCTACACATACTGGTAAGGAGGCCGTGAATGTAAACGAAAGACCGGAGTACCGCTTACCCCCCCCCCCCCTCCCCCACCCTGTTACCTGGCTAGGCGACAACATCCCTTATCGGATAGTTTACCGGGCGAGAGTGGGTGAAAGAGGGCATATTCAAACAGCGCCAAGATGTTATATCTCGGCTATCTTTCCTCAGCCGCGGTGGAGGTGTGTGTGGGCCTCACTGATACCGCCGCTTCAT
>NC_061859.1:20069874-20072374 GCF_019202785.1 Penaeus chinensis
CAGGGAAAAGACGTATAGGTGATAACACAATCATATTTTCCGGAGGAGAAGAAAGTGAAAAGGGAGTAGCGGTAATGCTGAGTAAAGCTGTAATCAGGAGTCTGCTAGGATACTGTGCAATATCAGAGGGTATTATATGTTAAGATAAAGGGACATATTAACATCATACAAGAATATGCCCCAACTAAAGAATTAATAGAGCAAGAAACATAATTTTTTTATGATCAAATCGAAGAAGCAGACAGTCAATGTAAATCACAAGCTGTACAGATTGATATGAGCGATCTAAATGCAAAAGTGGGAAAGGGAAGAAATGGAAAGAAGTGAAAAATGGATAGAGTGGTGTTCTGAAAAATATCAGGTTATTACTAACACATGGTTTGAACATCCACCAAGAAGGCTGTTACCATGGAAAAAATCCAGGCGACAGAACTAGAAATCATATTGATTGCATAACCATCAACATGAGGCAGGCCGGCAAAAACGTATCCCGGTGCGGATTGCGATAGTGACCATAACCCAGAAGTTGCAACTATCAAGATCAAATTGAAGAAACAAAAACCGGTGAAGACTTAAGATGAGAATTTAGACCTCGAAAAATTTAAAGATTCCAGATTCAGAGGAGCTTTCCAACTGGAAATTAAAAATAGATATGAACCTCTATCAAGAGAAGAGAATACTGATGCAAATTCTCGCTTTGCGAATTATAAACACATAATGAATGAAAATGCAACAAAAATAATTCCTGCAAGTGATAAAAAAAGAAGAAAACTCTAGATCTCATGGAGGGAAGTAGGAAAGTGAAACAAAATCAGAAGAAAATGGAATATTAAATTAATTAACCAAGAAGAAATGTCTAGTAGAAAAGGAGAAGTGGTTAAATGAAAAGTGTGAAAGGACAGAAAGACTGAAGAATGCAGGTATTAAAGAAATATAAAGGACATCAAAGAAATAACAGGCAAGAAAATATGCTGCGCTAATGGATGCATAAAAGCTAAAGATGGTACACTTATAATGGAAAAAGGTGACATTTTGAAAAGATGGTCAGAATGCATAGATATTATTGCAGATGAAAGGGGTAACAAACCATCCTTCAGAGAAAAATATAGGACCGGATATAATAGACACAGAAATAGAATAGGCAATCAAAAAGACGAAAAAGGAAAGGCTCCAGGTGCAGACCAATTACGGATTGAAATGATAGAAGCTTTAGGGAAGGAAATAATTAATGACATATACAAGACAGGAAACATACCCATAGACCTACTAAGATCAAATTTCATAACAATACCGAAAAAAACTGGAGCGACGAAACGTGAACAATAAGTCTAAATAGTCATATTGTCAAAATCCTTTTAAGAATTTTAATGTATAGAGCAAAGAAAAGGGTAAACGCAGAGACCGGAAACAGTCAGTGCGGTTTGTTGGAGGGAAAGGGTAATCGAAATGTATTTTTTCTACTAAGAACAACAATAGAAAGAACAACAGAGATGCAACAAGACTTGTACATATGTTTTATAGATTTCACAAAGGCATTTGATAAAGTTCAACACGATAAATAATTTAAAGTTCTATACAATATAAATATAGACGGAACGGATTTGAGGATTATTAGAAACATTTATTGGGAACAAGAAGCAACAATTAGACATGAAGGAGAACGAGGTGAGTGGCAAAAGATTAAAAGAGGTGTCAGGCAGGGATTTTAAGGAAATTAGACAACCTACCGGGAATCAAGATTGGAGGCAGATGCATCAACAACATACGATATGCAGACGACACTGCACTGATAGCATCAAATGAGAAGGACCTCCAGACACTTGTAGATAAACTCGTGGCAGAACATGGGACTTACTTTAAACAGCAAGAAAATAAGCAATAGTAATATAAAAAAAAAATATATATATATACACTGATATGCAATATTGTAATAGCAGATAACGAATTGCAACAAGTAAAGAAATTTAGTTACCTGGGAAGTATCATAGCCGAAAATTCAAGTAGTAATGTTGAAATCAAAAGAAGGATAGAGGCGGCAAAAGAAACTTTTGAGGAAAATGAGAAACATTCTCACATACAGGAAAATGTCATTCAGTGTAGGAGCTAGAGCACTAAAATGCTACGTTTGGTCGGTCTTGAAATATTGGAGCGAAACTTGGAATTTGACCAAAGGTAATAAAAAGCGTATAGAAAGTTTTGAGAAGTGGTGTTTAAGGAGGATGGAAAGAAGAAGCTGGACAGAAAAACAAACATATGAAAAAGTAATGATAGGCATAGGATGGAAGAGACAGCTTCTCAACGAGGTGAAAGAAAAGCAAATTCAATACATAGGACGCATTATCAGAGCTAGAAAGAACATCTAATCCTAACTGGAAGAATAGAAGGAAAACCCGCAAGAGGGAGACAAAGACAGAAACAAATGAATACTATCAAGAACTGGACAGGAGCAAGGGACAATATAGAAATGAGACACTGTTGTTAAAATAGAGATTTTGGAGGT
>NC_061859.1:20074874-20082374 GCF_019202785.1 Penaeus chinensis
TGTGTGTGTATGTGTGTGTGTGTGTGTGTGCATGTGTGTGTGTGTGTGTGCGTGTATGTGGTTGTGTGTGTGTGTGTGTGTGTGTGTGTGTGTGTGTGTGTGTGTGTGTGTGTGTGTGTGTGTGTGTGTGTGTGGGTGTGGGTGTTTGTGTGTATGTGTGTATGTATGTGTGTGTGTTTGTGTGTTTGTGTGTGTGTGTGTTTATTTGTTTGTGTGCGTGTGTGTGCATATCTAATTATTGTTTTTTTTGTGTATCTATTTATTTATTCATGCATTAATTTGTTCATTCATTTCCATATGTATGCGTTTGTGTTTCCGCATTGTACACACATGTGCGCGCGTGCGTGTCCTCTGCCTGGGCGTGGGCGTCAGCTTCCACCCCGTAAGCTCAGGAGGGGCGCCAGGCAGTCCCCGGAAAGCCCTTCCGTTCGCGGCGCGTGACGGCCGGAGTTTACGAGTCCCAGCCCGAGGCCGCGCGAGGCGAGGGAGGCCCTTGAGAGGCCCTGAGGCGCAGCCCGACGCCCGCCATCCCCTTTGACAGACCCGGGCGCGCAGTCCTCCGTCTGAGGCAGGCGAGACATATTGATGTAATTTCGCCCTTGATCTGAATGGATCTGCTCGGAAGGCGGCGAGGACGCGGGGGAGCACGGACGCGGGGTGCACGGACGCGCACAAATCACGGCCAATACACGGCGCGTTGTTGGCGCTGCCGTTTTGTTGTCGCTACTGTTTAAGGTGATGTGAGGGAAATGAACTATAGCAGTAATAATAATCATTAATAGTATTATTGCAGCTGCAATAATATATTGCATATGATGATGATGCTAATGATAATGAAAATGGTAATGCTTATGATGATGATGGTGATTATTATTTTTATCATTGTTATTATAATCACTGTCACTAATGTTATCAATTAAAATTGTTATCATTATTTTTATATATCACTTTATTATTATCATTTTTCATGGATTATTTTCATTATGATAATGATGATGATAATGGTAATAATAACGATAATAGTAATCATAATGGTTATGATAATAATAGAAATATTATTTATAGTATTGCTGTTGTTATTATATTCATTACCATTTATTATGATTATTAGTGTAGCGGGGCGTAGACCAAGTAGATTTTTATGTGTCTGGTTGAGTTCGGGCTCGACCGAGAATATGAATAAAAATATTCAGGAAAAAATCGTCTGCAGTGAACAGATGTAAGGTTCCAGGCCTACGTCACGCTGCCACTACCCGATTAGTAGGTTCGGGAACCGTGCGTGTTGTGTATGGGGGTGTGAATGTTGTATGAGAAGGGGTGGAAGGAAAATACAGAATATGTGTGCTGAATGTTGGATGTGTAAGTGTGTAAATGTGAAAAGGGAGATAGCGTAGGCTGAGCGTCTGCGTGGACGTGTTTGGAAGAAAAATGCAAGATCATAAAATTCTTCCTCTTCCTTTCGGGCTGAGCATCCACCTGCTGGCAGTGGGAACCCGGGTGTAGCAAAGTTATAATCTATTCTAGGATATCAGCTTAATATACTCTGATTTGTCTAGCCTTTTTACAGCCTTTCAGGGTTGCGAGATAGAGTAACCAGCAATGTGCTGTTTAGGAGACCCAAGTCCAAGAACGTTAAGCATTCAGCTTTAGTCAAAACCAGAACTTAACACAGATGTCGTTTGTTTTCCTGACTGGGACTGAGTAAAAGTTCTATGACCGTATGATATTTATTTGACAGGTTACACTCTTTAGGGAGGTCTACAAATAATTCAGTCATGAGAAATTGACAGTTGCGTACATCACCAATGTAATCACAGCGGGGGTGATGTACGTGGAAATCAACACCAGATGTTAAAAAAAATAACTCACGAACATTTACCCCTAAGTTGGCGTCCCAACTCGTAAGTATTTTTAAACAGAGTATTAGCACACACACAAAAAACATACACTAACCCTAATTTAAACAAGTTAATCTCCAACCCAGAATGGAGATTAACATAAAAAGAATAGTGCTGAGGAACTCTGAATAAAAACACTTGTGTAACGAAAGGAAAACGTGGTGTAAGAAACAATTTAGCGTCGGAAGCCAAATCGAAAAATAAAACACCACAAGAGCATAGATCACGAAGACTGCCTGAACACCCACAAGGTCAGGCAGGAATCGACCAAGGCAAAGTAAAACAAATAAACAAAACGGCAAAGACAAGCTAAAACGGCCCGAAAAATACGGGCGAGAATGTGGAAGATCTTTCTCCCTGGAGGTACGGATCCTCAAGCTGGGGGAAAGGAAAAAGAAACAAAGAAACAACCAATCGTAAAAACAAAAAAAAAAAAAAAACTAAGTAATAACTTAGCTTAAAAATAGGAAATGGCACACTGGAGGTACGGATCCTCAAGCAGTGTTCCTTCTAAGTGAGTGGTCCTTTTTGTGCTCTGACCCTTTGTGAAATCAAAGGGCTGCTTTGGATTTTCGTGGAAGAGAGTGCACGCTGCAAATAGTAGTGCAGTATGACACACGCCAAAGTCCAACAGAGACCAGGTGTCTTCTACACACAACCATACGAATACTTAGCTTGCAAAACAAATCACGGATTCGTTAACTCTGGCGTGAAGCGAGGCAAATCCACAGCAAGGTAAATCCAAGACGAAGTAAATCCAAAGCGAGCACAATACCGGGAGCGGAACCACTGTCCAGCATAGAAGTCAGGACCGAACTGTCTTCCCCATAAGCATGGCGCGAAAAAGAAGAAGATAGGCAAAGCTTTGGAAGACCAACCCGATAGTTCGGTAGTCCAAACAACCCAAAGGACCCGAACTACCATGAAAAGAGAGAGGGGAGAAAAACAAACACCCAAAATATGTAATAATCATTACTCTCTTCAGGGGTTATATTGACACTTTGGAAGCGTCGCCAAAGAGATAGAATATTAAACAAATAATAATAAAGGAAAGAATACATAGGAGAACTGTTAATGTACAATTTGCGTGAAAATTGTGCATTTCGGGCTGTAACTCTCTACGGTATTGGACTAAGAAAATAAATAAATCTCTATTTTTTTCTCGGAGACTTCAACGCCATTCAAGTAACGAGACTTGGTTGAAAATACGTTCTTTAGTTATTTTTATAACCATATTCACATTAGTTCTTAACACTGTATTTGGCGGCTCGTATGGCTTTGGTCACGGCTTATGAAGTCGCACTAGAATCACGTGGGCGAGGCGTAAATGGCGGGTGAAGCACCAGCCTCGTGCGGGTGCACAGCGAGTGCGCCCGCATCGTCGGTGGAAGCGGAGCCCGGGACGTTTCATCCCAGTCAATGGCAGCATCGTAGAGTTCCCCACGTCCTTTGTTCCGTGGTAGAGGAGGCAGGCATGTGGCCTCAACCACTCGGCGCCCGAGGACGATGTCTGTCCAGGCGAGATCGACCTTAGAGTCGGCGAGTGCGCAGCCGTACACTACAATTAGTATCATTATCATTATCATTATCATTATCAATCATTATCATGATCAATATCAATATCACAATCACTATCACTATCACTGGCACTGTCACTATCACTGTCATTATCACTATCACTATCACTATCACTGTCACTGTCATTATCACTATCACTATCACTATTACTGTCACTGTCACTATCACTATCACTATCACTCTCACTCTCACTCTCAATCTCATTATCATTATCATTATCATTATTATCATCATTATTTATAGGTCAATTTCATATCACGGTCTACGATAAGCAATATCAATAAATCAAGGTGGAGTAACAATCAATTAATAAAAGGCATTTGGATATGACTATTTGAAAAGAATATATTTTCAGAATATAGATCAGCGCGTTGATTAATGTTGATGATCATTGCATCCATAAAAAAATGTAAATAAACAAGCGACAGAACGAATAAACAAATAAATAGAAACAGGCAAATGAATAAAAAAATAAAAAATAACGTAGTTTAATGAAATCAAACGTAAAACTGATGTTAATAAAGCGACGATATTAATAGGCAATGATGACGAGGGAGAAAGTCCAGGATATTAGACCACCGTTTGTACTATTTGCTGCTCTTGGAATGGCAAGGCTAAAGTGCCATTAATTCTACATCTTTTCGTACTGTACTGTTATTATGATGTTGACAGTGACAAGAATAGTAATAATGATAGTAATAATAATTGATAGTTAATAATGATAATAATAATAATTAATATTTAATAATGATAATAATAATTATAATAATAGTAATAGTAGTAATAATGATGATGATAATAAATGATAATAATGAGAAAATAATAATAATAATGATAATAATAATAATAATAATAATAATAATAATAGTGATAATGATAATGTTATTGATGATAATAATAATAATAAAATAATGATAATAATAATAATAATAACAATAATAATAATAATAATAATAATAATAATAATAATAATAATGATAATAATAGTAATGATAATGATAATGATAATAATAATAATAATAATAATAACAATTATGAAAATAATGGTAATAATAATGATGATGATAATAATAATAATAATAATAATAATAATAATAATAATAATAATAATAATAATAGTAAAAATGATGATAATGATGAATGATAATGATAATAATAATGATAATAATAATAAGGATGATAATAATAAAAATGATGATAACGATGATAATAATAATAAAGGTGATAATAATAATACGAATGATGATGATTATATTAATAATAATGATAATAATAATAATGATAATAACAAAAACAATAGTAATAATAGTAATAATAATAGTAAAAATTATAATAACAATAATGATAATAACAATAAGAATAATGATAATAATAACTAGCAATAATAATGATGATAATAATAATAATAATAATAATAATAATAATAATAATAATAATAATAATAATAATAATAGTGATAATAACAATAACACTAATGATAATAAATGTATCAGTTATCATAATTGACAATGATGATGATAATGATTACATTTGTAATGATACTATGATATTCTTACTACTACTAATAACAATAATGATAAAGATACTGAGAAAAATGTTATCAAACAAACAATGAACAATAATTATCAGATAATAACAACAACTTAACAATACCTTTAAAACTACCACCAACCCTATTGCATATTTTACCTCAAAACTAAATATACATTGAGGCTGATCAATGACAGGTGAATTATGTAATTATGTAAATTCATATCGGAGTCCGAACTTATTCATTACAGTGTCCATAGATTTTTGTTCGGGTGCGAGAGGAATTATTAAATTTCATTCTATAATTCGGAATACATCACAGACTTAAAACGACGGCATTTAATGGCATTACCAAGTGAACGACGCAAAGAGCATTTAAATGAGCTAACAAAAGGTACGGTCAAATATGCGAGTACTTACATCCTATTACACAGTCGTTTAATCATTATTTGGAACGTGACATTTTTATTGCCGGCTTGTTATTATTATATTTTCATACGGTCATTATGAGTAAATGCAGACAAAAAAAAAAAAAAAAAAAAAAATCCTCTTATTTTTTTACTTACTTTTTTGTTCCGTCTCCCTTTGCATTTTCTCTTTTTATCTGTTCACTAATGTGTTTTATTTATTCCCTTTCCTTCCCCGTCTTTGTATATTCTCCCTCTCTCCCCTCTCCTCTATTTATCATCTTCTTCCCTTCTCCCTTTTGCTCCTACCCTTCCCTCTCCCTACCCCTCCTCCCTTCCTCTCTCCTTGTTAAAAAAAAGAGAAAACAACAAAAAACACACAAACTTAAGAGAGATAATCCTCTTGCACGTAATATTAGACCACGAACCCTTGTAGAAAAAAAATAGTTGTTATTAGCTTAAGTCCTTCTTCGTGCCAGCAGGCGGCCCTAATACCTGGGATCTAGAGGTATCTTCAGCCTAACGGGCAATAGGGACTAATTGATGAGAGGAAACGCGACATCTTCAGAGGACAGATTAGTTATCAGTTAGGCCCTTAGCCGCGTTTGGTCCTGGGGAATGTTGGGGAATGATTATTGAAGGATGCGTGTTAATGTTAGGAAACTGGAAGGGAATGTAGTACGCCGGCTCAATAAGAACATGTAAAGGGAAATTTATATCCTGGTAAAAAATGCGTGTGTGTGTGTGTGTGTGTGTGTGTGTGTGTGTGTGTGTGTGTGTGTGTGTGTGTGTGTGTGTGTATGTGTGTGTGTGTGTGTGTGTGTGTGTGTGTGTGTGTGTGTGTGTGTGTGTGTGTGTGTGTGTGTGTGTGTGTGTGTGTGTGTGTGTGTGTGTGTGTGTGTGTGTGTGTGTGTGTGTGTGTGTGTCTGTGTGTGTGTGTGTGTGCGTGCGTGTGTGCAGAAAAGCAGATTTCACCAGATGCTGCCACATTTATGTGAGTAATAAAAGTTATAATGATTATGGGCATCGTAATTATGAGGATAATCACCAAAAAGAAGGGAAAAAAATGTTGACAATGTTCACAGCAGTTAGATGAAAGCGATAGTGGTAATAGAGACCGCTTAAAGGGCCATTATGATTACAGTTACAATAACCTTTATAGCTATAGGTGGTAATGAAGGAGTGAATTGGAAATGTAAAGACATGGAGTATCGGGTCAATAATTTCATTGTCGCCCTGTTTATTGTTGTCGTTACTGACATTTGTTCTTGTAATAATTGTCAAGGATCCGGGACAAGCTGAATTGTAATGAGACAAATAGCGAAAACAGAAAGAAAAAAAAAAATGATTGCGGGACAAAGAGTGTGGTTAAGTAAGAGAGAGACACAGACAGACAGACAGGCAGAAAAGAAGGCTGAATAACAGGCAGAGACACGGATGGGCAGAAAAATAGATAGACAGACAAACCGACAGGCAGACTTACAAGTAGACAGACAGACAAATAGAAAGAAAGAAAGATAGACCAACTGACAGATAAAAAGACAAAGACCGACAGACAGAGAGAAAGAGATAGACACACAGATAGACAGACAGATAGACAGACAAATAGATAGACAGATAGACAAACACAGATAAATAGAAAGACAGAGATAGGTAGACAGACTTACAAGCAGATAGACCAATAGACAGATAGACAAAAGACGGATAAAATGACACACAGAAAGAAAAAACATGGAGATCGACAGAAAGGCTGATAGTCAGACAAAAAATTAACCGACAAACAAACAGACAGACCGAGAGACCGACAGACAAACAGACAGACTGAGAGACCGAGAGACTAACAGGTAGACCGACAGATCGAAAGACTAACAGACAGACCGACAGACTAACAGGTAGACCGAGAGACCGACAGAAAAACAGACAGACCGAGAGACCGAGGGACAAACAGACTGACGGACAAACAAGCAGACCGAGAAACCGACAGACAAACAGACAGACCGACAAACTAACAGACATACAGGCAATCGCACAAACAAAAAGTCAGACAGACACGCCATAGACCAGAGACCTTTTTATCATCTTTTATT
>NC_061859.1:20092374-20097374 GCF_019202785.1 Penaeus chinensis
GGTTCTCTTTCCTCTCCGTCCTCCCTTCCTCCTCTCCCCCTCTCGTTCTCTTTCTCTTTTTTTCTTTCCCCACTTCTCTGAATTTTTCTGTAGGTGTCACAGTTTTGTCGTTTTGCTCTCGCTATATTTTCCTCGTATACTAGAATACTTTTCTTACACTCCCTCCCTCTATCTCTCTCATTCTATCTCTTTCTCTCTCTTTCTCCTCTCTCTCTTTTCTCTTTCTCCTCTCTCTTTTTTTCATTCTTTCTATATTTTTCTCCTCTCTCTCCCCCCCCCCCCCTCTCTCTCTCTCTCTCTCTCTCTCTCTCTCTCTCTCTCTCTCTCTCTCTCTCTCTCTCTCTCTCTCTCTCTCTCTCGCTCTCTCTCTCGCTCTCTCTCTCCCCTCTTTCTCTTTTTCCTCTTGCTCTCCTTCTCTCTCTCAATATCCAACATCCTCTATCAGCACTTTTCATGAGAAAGAGGAAGAAGACAGACATACAAAGAGAGAGAGGGAGAGAGGGAGAGAGAGAGAGAGAGAGAGAGAGAGAGAGAGAGAGAGAGAGAGAGAGAGAGAGAGAGAGAGAGAGAGAGAGAGAGAGAGAGAGAGAGAGAGAGAGAGAGAGATAAATAGATCGAGAGAGAGAGAGAGAGAGAGAGAGAGAGAGAGAGAGAGAGAGAGAGAGAGAGAGAGAGAGAGAGAGAGAGAGAGAGAGAGAGAGAGAGATAAATAGATCGAGAGAGAGAGCGAGAAGTAGAGATAGGAGAAAGAGAGAGAGAGAGAGAGAGAGAGAGAGAGAGAGAGAGAGAGAGAGAGAGAGAGAGAGAGAGAGAGAGGAGAGAGAGAGAGAGAGAGAGAGAGAGAGAGAGAGAGAGAGAGAGAGAGAGAGAGAGAGAGAGAGAGAAAGAGAGAGAGAGGGAGAACAAAAATCTCAAACAGCAAATAGCCTTCAAAGGAGAGGCCCCTCGTCTGTTCTCCGGACATGTAGGGTACAGTGAGACCTCTGTTCCTTTTAACAGCGTGAAGAGTTATTTACGATAGTGCCCCCTTGTCTCCTCGCTGTCCGAGAAATGGCCTTTTATACTGATGGTGTTTTATTTTCCTGTCTGTCTTTAGAGTGGGGATGCGGGGGAAGACTGCAGATATTTAGGGCAGGCGGGATTGACTTTGGTGATTGGAGAAAAAGGGATGGTGGCTAATACAAGGGCCGTCCATCATGGAAGGGACCGTGGCTTTTAATGGGGGAGATTGTGATGGAGATTACTTTTATGGCGAAGCAGATGAGCAGAGGGTAGGAAGTACATCGAGGGAGATCCTAATATGCATGGACATACACAAACACAGATACACACACATACACATACACACATACGCACAAATAAAACCTCATACACACACACACACACACACACACATAAAACCTCAGACACACACACCACACACCACACACACACACACACACACACACACACACACACACACACACACACACACACACACACACACACATTTGTCCTCAACATTACCAACATTACTACCATCATCGTCACCATTCTCATATCTGCCCAATACTGCACAAATAGCGGCCATTGAGAACTGGCTCCTTCCCGCATTCAGTGATTTCTTCGCCAAGCTGTCGATCAGAGAAACTTCTTTCGAGGAGCTCCTTAAGACGTAAAGCTGAAAGTTACGGCTACTTCATGACCAGAATATATTCCTTCCCGGCGAGCGTAACACGTGCATTTTATTTCTGCAAGGAACCTCTGCATTGCTCTCTGCCAAATCGATATTCTCGGTTTGTGTTCCAATCCTTTTTACGTTGCTCTGTTGTTGTTTGCCATAATTTATCTTACTTTTCCTTCAGTGTTATATGTGTATATTTGTTCTCGCCTTTTCCATATGTGTGATCCCATGCCAGTGCGTCGGTGCATAAAAGCTTTGCTATATCGGAGGCATCACTTATGTTAATATAATTTCATCGTAGAGGCTACACATCCATCACCAGCGACCCCCCTCTCCCTCCCTCCCCCCTCCCCCCTCGCTCTCGCTTGTCCGTCTCATCACTCACCGGCCATCCTCGCTCGCCTCCTCCTCCCCCTTCTTCTTTTTCCCTCTTCTCCTTCCTCCTTCGTTCCTTCTCCATTTGATGTTAATGCTGTCTAGATCTAAGGTCTTTCCTTTTGTATTCTGCATTCGTTTTTATCTTATATTCTATATTCGTTTCTTTAATATCTTGAGTTTCTCTATATTTCCATACACATTTTTTTAATGTTTTTTTCTCCAGCGAATGATTATCATGACTGTTGTTTTTTTTCTTACTTAAATTGATATAGTTATTGCTGTTGCAGCTGTTTTGTTGATATTATTATCATTGTGAACATTTTCATTATTCTTATTCTTTCTTATTCTTTCTTCTTATTATTATAATAATCTTCATCATTTTATTATTGTTACTATGAACGTTGTTATTAATATTATTATTATTATTATTATTATTATTATTATTATTATTATTATTTTATAATCATTATTAGCATTATTGTCATTATGAAATACTAGTAATGATAATAATAATAATAATAATAATAATAACAATAATAGTGATAATAATAATAATAATAATAATGATAATAATAATGATGATAATAATAATAATAGCGATTATTATTATTATTATTATTATTATCCTCATTATCATTATTCTTATTCTTATTCTTATTCTTATTCTTCTTATTATTACTATATTATTATTATCATTATTATCATTATCATTATTATTATCATTATTATTATTATTAGTAGTAGTAGTAGTAGTAGTATTAGTAATAGTAGTAGTAGTATCATAACTATTATTATTATCATTGTCATGTGATAATAATATTAGTGATTATTATTATAATAATTATAATCATTATCATAATGGTATTGTTTCTGTTATTGTTAGTGTTATTATCATCATTATTATTATTATCATTATTATTATTATTATTATTATTATTATCATTATCCTTATTATTATTATTATTATTATTACTATTACTATTATTATTATTATTTTTATTATTGTCATTACTATTATTGTCATTATTACTATATTATTATCATCATTATTATTATTATTATTAGTAGTAGTAGTAGTATCTTTACTATTATTATCATTTTTATTATTGTCATAATTATTGTTATCGTTATTGTTGTTAGAATTATTGTTGCAATTCTTGTTATAATATTATTATTATTATTATTTTTTTATTATTACTATTATTATTATCAGTATTATTTTTACTATCATCATCATCATTTTTGTTATCATTATCTTTGTCATCCATATTACCATTATCATAATTATTAGCATTGCTTTTCTTCTTATCAACATTTGTGTTGGTGTTGTTGTCGTTTTTGTTACTATTAGTAATAATAATGTATGATATGATAATGAATATCATTATCATTATCATCATTATTATAATCATTACTGCTATCACCATTATTGTTACCAATATTTCAGTCAATTCTGACGGAACAAATGAAAGAAAAGTAAATTGGCTAATATGCCTCCTACACCGTTTTAACAATGTCAATAATAATAATAATAAGAAGAAGAAAGAGAAAGCGAGAGAGAGAGAGAGAGAGAGAGAGAGAGAGAGAGAGAGAGAGAGAGAGAGAGAGAGAGAGAGAGAGAGAGAGAGAGAGGAGAGAGAGAGAGAGAGAGAGAGAGAGAGAGAGAGAGAGAGAGAGAGAGAGAGAGAGAGAGAGAGAGAGAGAGAGAGAGAGAGAGAGAGAGAGAGAGAGAGAGCGAGAGAGCGAGAGAGAGAGAGAGAGAGCGAAAGGGTTAATGGTAAAAAAAATACCCCCTCCCCCTCCCCTCTTTACACTTACACGTGTTCACCGAATCTCAGATTCAATCGTTGTATTATTTGTACATTTCTCTTCCTTTGCTGCTCTTTTCCTCCTGGCTTTATCAGTTTTGTTTCCCATATCTCCATTTTTTCGCCTTCTCTTCTCATTTCCTTTCCTACGTCCCTTACTCCCTGTTTTCCTTCATTTTCTTCTCTCCATCCCTGTTCCCCTCACGTCAAGCTCTCTTCATTTTCTTGTCTATCACTCTTCCCTCTTCCAATTCTCACTTTGGTTCTTACTCCCGTCTTCTTCCTCTTTCCTTCTCTCTTCTCCTTGCCTCCTGTTTCCCTCCTCGTCTTCTTCTTGCCTGCCTGACTTCCCTTATCTCCAGCTTCCATTCTTCTCCTTCTTCTCTTCTTCATTGCTTCAGTTACCCCTTGATTCTTTCTTCGTCTTCATACTTCTTCCCGTCGGTTCGTCTCCCTTCGTCATCTCCCCTTTCTGCTTCCCTTGCCTCCCGCTTCCCTTCATCTGCTTTTTTCCGTCGTATGTTCTTGTTCCCTTCGATTCGCCCACCGTTCGTCATTCCATTCCTTCTTCCTTTCCTCTCCTCCTCGTCTCAACCATTCCCTCTTACTTCCTCCTTCTCCTCCTTTGTTTCCCTCCCTTCATCCTCCCCCATATATCGCTGCTAAAACAAAAACAACGACAATTAAAAGTTTTCGACACAGATATATCTAATTAGCATAGTTTATTACAGGTCGGTGTTCAGTGATTATTTGATAGCTTGCCTTGTAATTTGTTATCTGGATTGTATATTTATGGGGTGTTTTTTTGTGTAATTGTAAATGCATTAGGGCAATGCTGGATTCGCTGTGTCGTGGCTTGTCTGATGATGCCAATAATAATTGCTTTTATTGCATTTTTTCCCGATTGTTATCCGACTGTGTCATTTAACTTTTAGATATGAATTTTGCCAGTTAATTAGGCACACACACAAACACACACACACACACACATTCTTATATGAATATGTCTATTTAGGCCTGTTTATGTACATAATATTAATGTGATACATGTAGAACAAGCGAACCCCCTCGAAAAAACGCCACAATTAATGATATGCTCAAACAAAGCAAAAACTCCCACGGAGATACATTAGCCAGCGCTCCCTCTCCAT
>NC_061859.1:20114874-20117374 GCF_019202785.1 Penaeus chinensis
AGAGAGAGAGAGAGAGAGAGAGAGAGAGAGAGAGAGGAGAGAGAGGAGAGAGAGAGAGAGAGAGAAGAGAGAGAGAGAGAGAGAGAGAGAGAGAGAGAGAGAAGAGAGAGAGAGGAGGGAGAGGGGTAGAGATAGGAGAGAGAGAAGAGCGCGCGAGATTGAGAGAGAGAAGAGAGAGAGAGAGAGAGAGAGAGAGAGAGAGAGAGAGAGAGAGAGCGAGAGAGAGAGAGAGAGAGCGCGAGAGAGAGAGAGAGAGAGAGAGAGAGGACAGACAGAGAGACAGAGAGACAGACAGACAGACAGACAGACAGACAGACAGACAGATACAGTCAGACAGACAGATAAAGGACATACGCACACGCGCAGAACCATGGTAAAGAAAATTAACGAGATTCGAGAAAGAAATGAAAGAACTGCCCAATTTAATTACGAAACGCAAAGAACGTCGAGATACATAAAAGCCTCCCATGATAGGAACCGAATGGAAAGAGGAATAAGAAAGGGAAGGACTTAGAGGAGAGGAAATGGAGAAGAAAATATGCAAATGAAATCGGGAACTGGAATTGACTAACGCGCCGAGATATGAAGGCAAATAGATCTCAGAAAGGGAAAGTGTGGGAATTTCCTGCCAAAGAGAAATGGAAAAATGGGTCGGAATTCTAATACTCATTACTATTTAAGGTATATAGTAAATACCTTTGGAATAGGAGTTTGTTATATCATTCTCTAATTCATCTTCTTTCGACTTTCCTTTCCTCACCTTTCCTAAAATTTCTTGTCATCCTATTTTCATCTTTAATTGCCTTTCTTTTCCTCGTCTTTTCTTTGTTTCCTTTTTTTTTTTTTTTTTTTTTTTTTTTGCATCTGCCTCTTCTTCTTCTCTACTTCTTTCCCTCTTTTCCTTTCTTTCTTCTTCTTCTAATTATAATAATGCTGAGATGATGATAATGATGGTGATAATGATACTAAAGATAATGTTAATAAAATAATTAATAATGATAATAATAATAATGATGATGATGACAATAATAATAATGATGATGATGACAATAATAATAATGATATAAATAATAATAATAATAATAATAATAATGATAATAATGATAATAATAACAACAACAATAATAATAATAATAAAAGTAATGATAATAATATCGGTAATAATAATTACAATAATAACAGTGATCATAATAATGTTAGTAATAAAAATGATAATGATGTGATAGTAATAATAGTAATGTTGATAGTAATGATGATAATGATAATAATAATAATAATGATAATAATAATAATAATAATAATAATAATAATGATAATAATAATAATAATAATAATAATAATAATAATAATAATAATAATATTAATAACACTGATAATGATAATGATAACAGAAATAATAATGATAATAACAATAACAACAACAATAATGGTAATAATAGTAATAAAAATAACAATAACAATAATTATCGTAACAATGATAATAATAGCCATTGAAATAATAATAATAATTATTATAATTTGATGTAAATATTTGTTTTGGTTCCAAGGATTCATCATAAAAAACAACAACAAAAACGTGATATCGTATATGTATATTTCCACTATTATTCAACTGTCATGTATTTAGCATAATTGATAATCTAATTTATGATGACAATAATAATAATGATATCAATAATAATAATAATAATAATAATAATAATAATAATAAAAATAATATTAATAATAATAATAATAATAATAATAATAATAATAATAATAATAATGATAATAATAACAACAACAATAATAATACTAATAAAAGTAATGATAATAATATCGGTAATGATAATTACAATAATAACAGTGATCATAATAATGTTAGTTATAATAATGATAATGATGTGATAGTAATAATAGTAATGTTGATAGTAATGATGATAATGATAATAATAATAATAATGATAATAATAATAATAATAATAATGATAATAATAATAATAATAATAATAATAATAATAATAATAATAATAATAATAATAATAACACTGATAATGATAATGATAACAGAAATAATAATGATAATAACAATAACAACAACAATAATGGTAATAATAGTAATAAAAATAACAATAACAATAATTATCGTAACAATGATAATAATAGCCATTAAAATAATAATAATAATTATTATAATTATGATGATAACAATAATAACAGCAATGATAATGATAATAACAGTAATAACAGCAATGATAATGAGAATAACAATAATAACAGCAATGATAATGATAATAACAATAATAACAGCAATGATAATGATAATAACAATAATAACAGCAATGATAATGATAATAACAATGATAATAACCATCGTCATTATCATCATTCCTCACTGCATCCGGCTTATCAACGGAACCCGTCACATGAGGCTCAGAGGATTAAGCCGGCCATCACACCAAGCTGAAAGTGTGCAAATAAGCTGCTTTCATTCCCTGGGTACTTTTCTCGAGCGGAGTCC
>NC_061859.1:20134874-20154874 GCF_019202785.1 Penaeus chinensis
ATTATTATTATTATTATTATTATTATTATTATTATTATTATTATCATTATTATTATTGTCATTATTATTATCATCATCATCTCATTTTCATCATCATTATCATTATCATTATTATTATAATTATCATATTTCCTGTATTACTATTTTTATTATCGTTGTTATTATTAGTTTCTGTACTATTTGTATTAGTGGTAATAACAAAACCATTATTATCATTATCATTATGGTAACTGCTATTATTATCATTATCATTAGTACTTAAATTATCAATAGAACTATAATTATTATTAATATTGTTATTATTATTATTATCATTATTATTATTATTTCCATTATTATTATCATTATTATCATTATCATTATTATTAATGTTATTAATATTAGTTTTGAAATTATCATTATCATTATCATTATTGTTATTATTGTTATTATCATTATTACTATTATTATCATTGTTATTATTATAATTATTATTATTGTTATTATTATTATTATTATTATTATTATTATAATTATTATTATTATTATTATTATCATTATTTATTATTATTATTACTATTATTATTATTATCATCATCATCATCATCATCATCATTATTATTATTGTTATTATTATGATTCTTATTATTGTTATTATTATTATTATTATTATTATTATTATTATTATTATTATTATTATTATTATTATTATGATTATTATGATTCTTCTTCTTCTTCTTCTTCTTATTATTATTATTATTATTATTATTATTATTATTATTATTATTATTATTATTACTAATATTAATATTAATATTATTATTATTATTATCATTATTATTATTGTTGTTACTACGACTATTATTAGCAATATTATTATTATAATTAATATTGTTATTATTATCATTATTATTATTATTATTATTATTATTATTATTATTTTCATTATTTTTGTAGCGGGGCGTAGACCAAGTAGATTTTTATGTATCTGGTTGAGTTCGGGCTCGACCGAGAATAAGAATAAAACTATTCAGGAAAAGATTCGTCTGCAGTGAACAGATGTAAGGTTCCAGGCCTACGTCACGCTGCCACCACCCGATTAGTAGGTTCGGGAACCGTGTGTGTTGTGTATGGGGGTGTGAATGTTGTATGAGAAGAGGGTGGAAGGAAAATACAGAATGTGTGTGCTGAATGTTGGATGTGTAAGTGTGTAAATGTGAAAAGGGAGATAGCGTAGGCTGAGCGTCTGCGTGGACGTGTATGGAAGAAAAAGCAAGATCATAGAATTCTTCCTCTTCCCTTCGGATTGAGCATCCACCTGCTGGAAGTGGGAACCCAGGTGTAGCAAAGTTATGATCTATTCTAGAATATCAGCTTAATATACTCTGATTCATCTAGCCTTTTTACAGCCTTTCAGGGTTGCAAGATAGAGTAACCAGCAATGTGCTGTTTAGGAGACCCAAGTCCAAGAACGTTAAGCATTCAGCTTTAGTCAAAACCAGAACTTAACACAGATGTCGTTTGTTTTCCTGACTGGGACTGAGTGAAAGTTCTATGACGGTATGATGTTTATTTAGCGGTTTACACTCATTAGGGAGGTCTACAAATGATTCAGTCATGAGAAATTGATAGTTGCGTACATCACCAATTTAATCACAGCGGGGGTGATGTACGTGGAAATCAACACCAGATGTTAAAAAAAATAACTCACGAACATTTACCCCTAAGTTGGCGTCCCAACTCTATAAGTATTTTTAGACAGAGTATAAGCACAAACAAATACACCAAACACTAATTTAAACAAATTAATCTCCAACCCAGAATGGAGATTAACAAACAAACAAAAAAAAAATATATATAGTGCTGAGGAACTCTGAATAAAAACACTTGTGTAGTTAACGAGATAAAAACTTGTACAAAGAAATTTACTTAGCGGCGGAAGCCAAGTAAAACAATAAAACACCAAAAGGTCATATCACGAAGACTGCCTGAACACCCACAAGGTCAGGCAGGAATCGACCAAGGCAAAGTAAAAACAATAAACAAAAGATCGGCAAAGATAAGCGGAAACGGCCCTTAAAATACGGGCGAGAATGTGGAAGATTCTCCCAGGAGGTACGGATCCTCAAGCTGGGGAAAAGGAAAAAGAAACAAAGAAACAACCAATCGTAAAAACAACAACAACAACAAAAAAACAACTAAGTAATAACTTAGCTTAAAAATAGGAAATGGCACACTGGAGGTACGGATCCTCAAGCAGTGTTCCTTCTAAGTGAGTGGTCCTTTTATGCTCTGATAATTTGTGATCAAAGGGCTGCTTTGGGTTTTTGTGGAAGAGAGTGCACCCTGCAAGTAGTAATGCAGCATGACACACGCCAAAGTCCAACAGAGACCAGGTGTCTTCCACACACAACCATAAGAATACTTAGCTTGCAAAACACGGATTCGTCAACCCTGGCGCGAAGCGAGGCAAATCCACAGCAAGGTAAATCCAAAGCGAGCACAATACCGGGAGCGGAACCACTCTCCAGCATAGAAGTCAGGACCGAACTGTCTTCCCCATAAGCATGGCGCGAAAAGAAAAAGATAGGCAAAGCTTTGGAAGACCAACCCGATAGTTCGGTAGTCCAAACAACCCAAAGGACCCGAACTACCATGAAAAGAGAGAGGGGGAGAAAAACAAACACCCAAAATATGTAATAACCATTACTCTCTTCATGGGTTATATTGACACTTTGGAAGCGTCGCAAAAGAGATAGAATATTAAACAAATAATAATAAAGGAAAGAATACATAGCAGAACTGTTAATGTACAATTTGCGTGAAAATTGTGCATTTCGGGCTGTAACTCTCTACGGTATTTGACTTAGAAAATAAATAAATCTCTATTTTTTTCTCGGAGACTTCAACGCCATTCAAGTAACGAGACTTGGTTGAAAATACGTTCTTTGGTTATTTTTATAACCATATTCACATTAGTTCTTAACACTGTATTTGGCGGCTCGTATGGCTTTGGTCACGGCTTATAAGTCGCACTAGAGTCACGTGGGCGAGGCGTAAATGGCGGGTGAAGCACCAGCCTCGTGCGGGTGCACAGCGAGTGCGCCTGCATCGTCGGTGGAAGCGGAGCCCGGGACGTTTCATCCCAGTCAATGGCAGCATCGTAGAGTTCCCCACGTCCTTTGTTCCGTGGTAGAGGAGGCAGGCATGTGGCCTCAACCACTCGGCGCCCGAGGACGATGTCTGTCCAGGCGAGATCGACCTTAGAGTCGGCGAGTGCGCAGCCGTACACTACAACACCTCCCCCGGGCAGTGCGTCGCCTAAGAAGGGGACGGGAAAGACGAGTATCGCAGGAGAGACTCCTTAAATAACAGGTGTGTCTGCGAGGTACTCGTTCCATCTCTCGTGAGGTACGATCGAGAGACAGAAGCAAAGGTGCCCGGAAGGTCTCAGGAACCAGAGCAACAGTCGGCTCTGACGCAGTTATGGACAGAGCGAAAGTCGGCTCTGAAGCAGTGCAGAGGGCAAAGACCATCACGTCGGCGAACATCTCAGGGTCCATCATCTCGGCAGGATCTATCCTAAGGCGGGTGCGCATGTGGAGCGGGGACATCGGAAAGGCGGTCGTACAAAGTACACCCGCACACCAGTGCAGAACGTCAGAGAGCGGGTGCATCACGGGGACGCGCCCGCACGCCAGTGCGGAATCTCGGAAGGCGGGTGCATCATGGGGATGCGCCCGCACGCCAGTGCGGAACATCGGAAGGCGGGTGCATCAGGAGGATGCGCCCGCACGCCAGTGCGGAACATCGGAAGGCGGGTGCATCAGGAGGATGCGCCCGCACGCCAGTGCGGAACATCGGAAGGCGGGTGCATCATGGGGATGCGCCCGCACGCCAGTGCGGAACATCGGAAGGCGGGTGCATCATGGGGATGCGCCCGCACGCCAGTGCGGAACATCGGAAGGCGGGTGCATCATGGGGATGCGCCCGCACGCCAGTGCGGAACATCGGAAGGCGGGTGCATCATGGGGATGCGCCTGCACGCCAGTGCGGAACGTCGGAAGGCGGGTGCATCATGGGGATGCGCCCGCACGCCAGTGCGGAAGATCAGCTGGAGCCGTTATCAACTTGGCACCATCACCTGAGTAAGAGAGCTGGCGAACGAATCGCCTTAGACCCGAAGGGGGCGGAACCCCTTGGAAGCCCTCGAAGCGTCGTCTCTGCGGAGACAAGAGTGTATTAGACATACTGGTTTTATTCTTTGGGCCCGGTGTGTTCTAACACACTACATTACTAAGTGCATAAGTGACACACGACCTTATGTACAGCGCCGAGAGGATCCAGTGGAGGATCTGGCTTAAGATTAATTAGTGGGTGTCGAGGGAGATGTAATATCTCCATATGTACAGTTACAGCTTTCTCAGGCGACCTGTTAAAGGGATCATTAGAGCTTACCCAAACAGAGAGACCTCCATGGCGGCAATGACATGAAGTCATGGGTTCGGTCCTGAAACAGCTCTGGAATGTCATTGCTCTGAGAAGCTAGTAGAGGAACCTCGACGATTAAATAGTATAAAACAATGTCTAAGATTAGACCTTAAAACTAAGAAATACCTTAAGCTTAATAACGTGAACATACACAATAATAGAACAAAACAAGAACGGAAACATGATGAAGTTGGTGGAACTCCAATTCTATTGGCACAGATACACAAACAAAATTGCAAAAATACAAATAATAACATGTGTTAAAAGGTGTAAGGCGCCAAGGCGCTATGAAGCCAAACAAAACCTGGTGTTGTACTATACTACAGGATAGGAAAGGTAGAGAAGAAGGTTAAGAGGATGATAGGAAAGTGTGCTATTTATAAGAATACTCCGTAGAAAAGATAGATTCCTACAGGTCTGTACAAAGTCCAACTCTACGTTCCCGTCATGGGGAAAAAGCGTAGACCGACCTCAGCTCCGGGACACTGTCGATCGGGGTTTTTAATCACTCCAAGAGGACTCTCGGGACTGAGTCCTAAAGACGAAGCATAGCTTGGCCAAACTTAAAATTAATAAATCTTATCTGCATAGGGTCTTGCAGACATCCAGGACATTGGTGACAACAGTGTGACCCTGCCAGAGAGGTGAGAATACAAGAAATCCCGCGTGGCTCAAGTGCGGGTGTGAACTATCAGACGTAGGATCACTCCACAGAACAGAAGCTGGCTGCTAGGCCCGGCTGCCGTCCATCTGGAGATGATCTGAAAAGTAGAAAATAGATTAGAAAGAAGTAGGAGAAACAGGATGACTGAACATGGCTAGATTAGCAGGGAAAAGACGGGATTAGTAACGTGTTGTCGGGTTGGCTACCGTCAAGACTAATCCCGATTCCACGGCCAGGATGAAGGCGAGGCTCTGAAAGAGAACAGGCTGCAAGCGTGTTAGGATCCAAGCCATAAAGGGTTGTGTTATGGGAAAGACTGGTAATTGACACGGGACAGCATGCATTCCGCTGGGGCTCTGAAAGAAGGAAGATAATGGCGAGCGGAAGCTAAGGAAGAGTGGCTTGCCCTCTACTCGTCCCAGTCAGACCCAGGGTCCCATGGCTCATATAAGCTGCCGCCATCCGTGTTGTAGCCAAAGTCATTAAGTCCATATGTGAAATCGAACCGGTCCTCAAAGCCCGCCATCAGAACACCCGGTTCGTTTCCATCATCGATAGGAGTCGGGGAAGCCATGCCCAAAGCTCCCCGACTATCCCCGAAGCATAAGCCCACATCTTCCATGTTGACGCCGGAATCCTGGTCCCTAGATTCCGCGTCGTATTCAAGACGATTAGGTGAAACCTCCTCCACGATCGCCGCATAGCCGAGGACGAATCCTTGCTCGATCTCAATCGGAGCTCCCTGATCATTGACGACCCAAACGTCAACCTCCGGTAGGGAGAGGTCCACCAACGAACGAGGTACCAGAATCTTAGCAGTGTCGCTCTCAACACAAGCCAGTCCGTCCTTCCCGCCGTTTACAAAACATCGCACGAATCGCCCTGTCCGAGGAGGACAAGTGACTCTCCGCACGCATCTCACTGCACCTTCTCGGTCCCCGTCGCCCGTACTACAGCAACGTATTACGGTCCCTGGTTCGTGGTATGTCAGGATACCGAGGGACCCGGCACCCGAAAATGAAACACCGAGTCGGGCCCCATTGAAGGTGGCAAAACTAGCCCCTGGAGCAGGGGAGAGATTCAACTTAAAATTAAATCTTCGTAGCAAATCTACACCTATAAGCACCTCGGCTGGAAACCTGGTGTCGTCGTCCACCACGACCACCGAGTGCCGGCACTTACAGGCTCGGGAAAAATTAAACTCAAGGGTTGCCCTGCCCTTGATGTCCAACGCGGCCCCAGATGCCCCCTTGAGACCACGCGGGTGAGGTGAGAGCGGGGCGTTGGAAATCCTCCTGAAACAGGATTCCTTCACCACCGTTGCCTCACTTCCTGAATCAAGAAAAGCCAGGACCTTAGTCCCAGCAACCACACAATTCAACAGCGGCTGTCCCGCCTGAATCTGTTCCTCGGGGAGCTCCGGTTCCGTGGAACTGTCGTTC
Source organism: Penaeus chinensis (assembly GCF_019202785.1). Classification (NCBI taxonomy): domain Eukaryota; kingdom Metazoa; phylum Arthropoda; class Malacostraca; order Decapoda; family Penaeidae; genus Penaeus; species Penaeus chinensis. The sequence goes on from NC_061859.1 coordinate 20,141,451, forward strand.
CCTTCGGCGTCCACCATCATCACTATCTCTGGTTCGTTGTGGTTGTGGTTGTTGTGTTCTGTCGGGCGGTGTGCTACGCTGTTCTGTACGAAAAAAGCACCGTCCAGCCACATGCCCTCGGCGGCCACACCGGGTGCACTGATTACCCTCCCGCACCGCACGACACTCGGAAGCATCATGCGTAGTCACCTGATGGAGGGGACACCAGCGTCGGGGTTCTCGAGTGCGTACCGGTAAGTCGGCCAGGGGATCCACCGGAGGAGAAGCTGCCGGAGATCGACCCTCCCGAGGAGTAGAGGAGCGAGGTTTAGGCCCTGACTCGCTCGAAAAACTGACCAAGGGTTTCTCTACCCTCCCAGCATAGTGGCGATGGTACCAGACTTTTTGGGCTGCTTCGACCACTCGGTAAAGCGGCTGATCCTCTACCAGCAGGATCTTTTCCCGCAGCCAGGGTGGGAGTCCCTGGAGAAAAGTTCTCCGCATCAGAGGTTCAGCTGGTCCGAGTTCCCCAGGATAATCCCGCATACCTTGGTAAACCATGGTTTCGACCGCGAGATAAAAGTCCCTAGGGGAAGTGTCATCAAGTACGTACGACCCCAAATGCCGTAGGTACTCCATTGACGAGCACGTCCCCCGGAGACGTTGCCGAAGGTTCTCCTTAAACTCGTCCCAGGTCCCAATCCCGTCGAAAACTGGGGAGTTAATGACGATGTCCGCCGTCCCCCTGCAGCTAGCACGGGCGGCGCGGATCAGAGCCTCATCCGTCCCGTAAGGATGGGCCTGCTCAACGTGTCGCAACCAGGTTTCCAACTCCTGATTCCTCCGAAGAGGCTGGCTGGCTGGGACCTCCGCCCTGTAAGGCGGGATCGGGTCGCGTAGGGTTATGCCCTGGTCCAGAACCGAGAATTAAGCCGCTCAAATTTATCCAGCAGTTCCTCGTACATCGAGAGCGAGAAGTGGTCACGGGTTTGAGCGTTATCTGCTCGAGGAAAGTCGGGGACCTCAAGGAGGGTGTTTCCAGAGGAACCCGAGGACTCATTAGTGGTTCTCCTAGGGCGCTATTGCGCGTACGTGGCATTTTGCGTACCAGCACTTACTCTGCAACCTGTTACTTGGCTTGCGATGGATTGCACAAAGGCTTGACCAGGCACTTTATAATAAAAAAACACTGTTCTATCCCACCGCTGCCTACCAAAAAGACAGTTGTAGCGGGGCGTAGACCAAGTAATTTTTATGTATCTGGTTGAGTTCGGGCTCGACCGAGAATAAGAATAAAACTATTCAGGAAAAGATTCGTCTGCAGTGAACAGATGTAAGGTTCCAGGCCTACGTCACGCTGCCACCCACCCGATTAGTAGGTTCGGGAACCGTGTGTGTTGTGTATGGGGGTGTGAATGTTGTATGAGAAGAGGGTGGAAGGAAAATACAGAATGTGTGTGCTGAATGTTGGATGTGTAAGTGTGTAAATGTGAAAAGGGAGATAGCGTAGGCTGAGCGTCTGCGTGGACGTGTATGGAAGAAAAAGCAAGATCATAGAATTCTTCCTCTTCCCTTCGGATTGAGCATCCACCTGCTGGAAGTGGGAACCCAGGTGTAGCAAAGTTATGATCTATTCTAGAATATCAGCTTAATATACTCTGATTCATCTAGCCTTTTTACAGCCTTTCAGGGTTGCGAGATAGAGTAACCAGCAATGTGCTGTTTAGGAGACCCAAGTCCAAGAACGTTAAGCATTCAGCTTTAGTCAAAACCAGAACTTAACACAGATGTCGTTTGTTTTCCTGACTGGGACTGAGTGAAAGTTCTATGACGGTATGATGTTTATTTAGCGGTTTACACTCATTAGGGAGGTCTACAAATGATTCAGTCATGAGAAATTGATAGTTGCGTACATCACCAATTTAATCACAGCGGGGGTGATGTACGTGGAAATCAACACCAGATGTTAAAAAAAATAACTCACGAACATTTACCCCTAAGTTGGCGTCCCAACTCTATAAGTATTTTTAGACAGAGTATAAGCACAAACAAATACACCAAACACTAATTTAAACAAATTAATCTCCAACCCAGAATGGAGATTAACAAACAAACAAAAAAAAATATATATAGTGCTGAGGAACTCTGAATAAAAACACTTGTGTAGTTAACGAGATAAAAACTTGTACAAAGAAATTTACTTAGCGGCGGAAGCCAAGTAAAACAATAAAACACCAAAAGGTCATATCACGAAGACTGCCTGAACACCCACAAGGTCAGGCAGGAATCGACCAAGGCAAAGTAAAAACAATAAACAAAAGATCGGCAAAGATAAGCGGAAACGGCCCTTAAAATACGGGCGAGAATGTGGAAGATTCTCCCAGGAGGTACGGATCCTCAAGCTGGGGAAAAGGAAAAAGAAACAAAGAAACAACCAATCGTAAAAACAACAACAACAACAAAAAAACAACTAAGTAATAACTTAGCTTAAAAATAGGAAATGGCACACTGGAGGTACGGATCCTCAAGCAGTGTTCCTTCTAAGTGAGTGGTCCTTTTATGCTCTGATAATTTGTGATCAAAGGGCTGCTTTGGGTTTTTGTGGAAGAGAGTGCACCCTGCAAGTAGTAATGCAGCATGACACACGCCAAAGTCCAACAGAGACCAGGTGTCTTCCACACACAACCATAAGAATACTTAGCTTGCAAAACACGGATTCGTCAACCCTGGCGCGAAGCGAGGCAAATCCACAGCAAGGTAAATCCAAAGCGAGCACAATACCGGGAGCGGAACCACTCTCCAGCATAGAAGTCAGGACCGAACTGTCTTCCCCATAAGCATGGCGCGAAAAGAAAAAGATAGGCAAAGCTTTGGAAGACCAACCCGATAGTTCGGTAGTCCAAACAACCCAAAGGACCCGAACTACCATGAAAAGAGAGAGGGGGAGAAAAACAAACACCCAAAATATGTAATAACCATTACTCTCTTCATGGGTTATATTGACACTTTGGAAGCGTCGCAAAAGAGATAGAATATTAAACAAATAATAATAAAGGAAAGAATACATAGCAGAACTGTTAATGTACAATTTGCGTGAAAATTGTGCATTTCGGGCTGTAACTCTCTACGGTATTTGACTTAGAAAATAAATAAATCTCTATTTTTTTCTCGGAGACTTCAACGCCATTCAAGTAACGAGACTTGGTTGAAAATACGTTCTTTGGTTATTTTTATAACCATATTCACATTAGTTCTTAACACTGTATTTGGCGGCTCGTATGGCTTTGGTCACGGCTTATAAGTCGCACTAGAGTCACGTGGGCGAGGCGTAAATGGCGGGTGAAGCACCAGCCTCGTGCGGGTGCACAGCGAGTGCGCCTGCATCGTCGGTGGAAGCGGAGCCCGGGACGTTTCATCCCAGTCAATGGCAGCATCGTAGAGTTCCCCACGTCCTTTGTTCCGTGGTAGAGGAGGCAGGCATGTGGCCTCAACCACTCGGCGCCCGAGGACGATGTCTGTCCAGGCGAGATCGACCTTAGAGTCGGCGAGTGCGCAGCCGTACACTACAACACCTCCCCCGGGCAGTGCGTCGCCTAAGAAGGGGACGGGAAAGACGAGTATCGCAGGAGAGACTCCTTAAATAACAGGTGTGTCTGCGAGGTACTCGTTCCATCTCTCGTGAGGTACGATCGAGAGACAGAAGCAAAGGTGCCCGGAAGGTCTCAGGAACCAGAGCAACAGTCGGCTCTGACGCAGTTATGGACAGAGCGAAAGTCGGCTCTGAAGCAGTGCAGAGGGCAAAGACCATCACGTCGGCGAACATCTCAGGGTCCATCATCTCGGCAGGATCTATCCTAAGGCGGGTGCGCATGTGGAGCGGGGACATCGGAAAGGCGGTCGTACAAAGTACACCCGCACACCAGTGCAGAACGTCAGAGAGCGGGTGCATCACGGGGACGCGCCCGCACGCCAGTGCGGAATCTCGGAAGGCGGGTGCATCATGGGGATGCGCCCGCACGCCAGTGCGGAACATCGGAAGGCGGGTGCATCAGGAGGATGCGCCCGCACGCCAGTGCGGAACATCGGAAGGCGGGTGCATCAGGAGGATGCGCCCGCACGCCAGTGCGGAACATCGGAAGGCGGGTGCATCATGGGGATGCGCCCGCACGCCAGTGCGGAACATCGGAAGGCGGGTGCATCATGGGGATGCGCCCGCACGCCAGTGCGGAACATCGGAAGGCGGGTGCATCATGGGGATGCGCCCGCACGCCAGTGCGGAACATCGGAAGGCGGGTGCATCATGGGGATGCGCCTGCACGCCAGTGCGGAACGTCGGAAGGCGGGTGCATCATGGGGATGCGCCCGCACGCCAGTGCGGAAGATCAGCTGGAGCCGTTATCAACTTGGCACCATCACCTGAGTAAGAGAGCTGGCGAACGAATCGCCTTAGACCCGAAGGGGGCGGAACCCCTTGGAAGCCCTCGAAGCGTCGTCTCTGCGGAGACAAGAGTGTATTAGACATACTGGTTTTATTCTTTGGGCCCGGTGTGTTCTAACACACTACATTACTAAGTGCATAAGTGACACACGACCTTATGTACAGCGCCGAGAGGATCCAGTGGAGGATCTGGCTTAAGATTAATTAGTGGGTGTCGAGGGAGATGTAATATCTCCATATGTACAGTTACAGCTTTCTCAGGCGACCTGTTAAAGGGATCATTAGAGCTTACCCAAACAGAGAGACCTCCATGGCGGCAATGACATGAAGTCATGGGTTCGGTCCTGAAACAGCTCTGGAATGTCATTGCTCTGAGAAGCTAGTAGAGGAACCTCGACGATTAAATAGTATAAAACAATGTCTAAGATTAGACCTTAAAACTAAGAAATACCTTAAGCTTAATAACGTGAACATACACAATAATAGAACAAAACAAGAACGGAAACATGATGAAGTTGGTGGAACTCCAATTCTATTGGCACAGATACACAAACAAAATTGCAAAAATACAAATAATAACATGTGTTAAAAGGTGTAAGGCGCCAAGGCGCTATGAAGCCAAACAAAACCTGGTGTTGTACTATACTACAGGATAGGAAAGGTAGAGAAGAAGGTTAAGAGGATGATAGGAAAGTGTGCTATTTATAAGAATACTCCGTAGAAAAGATAGATTCCTACAGGTCTGTACAAAGTCCAACTCTACGTTCCCGTCATGGGGAAAAAGCGTAGACCGACCTCAGCTCCGGGACACTGTCGATCGGGGTTTTTAATCACTCCAAGAGGACTCTCGGGACTGAGTCCTAAAGACGAAGCATAGCTTGGCCAAACTTAAAATTAATAAATCTTATCTGCATAGGGTCTTGCAGACATCCAGGACATTGGTGACAACAGTGTGACCCTGCCAGAGAGGTGAGAATACAAGAAATCCCGCGTGGCTCAAGTGCGGGTGTGAACTATCAGACGTAGGATCACTCCACAGAACAGAAGCTGGCTGCTAGGCCCGGCTGCCGTCCATCTGGAGATGATCTGAAAAGTAGAAAATAGATTAGAAAGAAGTAGGAGAAACAGGATGACTGAACATGGCTAGATTAGCAGGGAAAAGACGGGATTAGTAACGTGTTGTCGGGTTGGCTACCGTCAAGACTAATCCCGATTCCACGGCCAGGATGAAGGCGAGGCTCTGAAAGAGAACAGGCTGCAAGCGTGTTAGGATCCAAGCCATAAAGGGTTGTGTTATGGGAAAGACTGGTAATTGACACGGGACAGCATGCATTCCGCTGGGGCTCTGAAAGAAGGAAGATAATGGCGAGCGGAAGCTAAGGAAGAGTGGCTTGCCCTCTACTCGTCCCAGTCAGACCCAGGGTCCCATGGCTCATATAAGCTGCCGCCATCCGTGTTGTAGCCAAAGTCATTAAGTCCATATGTGAAATCGAACCGGTCCTCAAAGCCCGCCATCAGAACACCCGGTTCGTTTCCATCATCGATAGGAGTCGGGGAAGCCATGCCCAAAGCTCCCCGACTATCCCCGAAGCATAAGCCCACATCTTCCATGTTGACGCCGGAATCCTGGTCCCTAGATTCCGCGTCGTATTCAAGACGATTAGGTGAAACCTCCTCCACGATCGCCGCATAGCCGAGGACGAATCCTTGCTCGATCTCAATCGGAGCTCCCTGATCATTGACGACCCAAACGTCAACCTCCGGTAGGGAGAGGTCCACCAACGAACGAGGTACCAGAATCTTAGCAGTGTCGCTCTCAACACAAGCCAGTCCGTCCTTCCCGCCGTTTACAAAACATCGCACGAATCGCCCTGTCCGAGGAGGACAAGTGACTCTCCGCACGCATCTCACTGCACCTTCTCGGTCCCCGTCGCCCGTACTACAGCAACGTATTACGGTCCCTGGTTCGTGGTATGTCAGGATACCGAGGGACCCGGCACCCGAAAATGAAACACCGAGTCGGGCCCCATTGAAGGTGGCAAAACTAGCCCCTGGAGCAGGGGAGAGATTCAACTTAAAATTAAATCTTCGTAGCAAATCTACACCTATAAGCACCTCGGCTGGAAACCTGGTGTCGTCGTCCACCACGACCACCGAGTGCCGGCACTTACAGGCTCGGGAAAAATTAAACTCAAGGGTTGCCCTGCCCTTGATGTCCAACGCGGCCCCAGATGCCCCCTTGAGACCACGCGGGTGAGGTGAGAGCGGGGCGTTGGAAATCCTCCTGAAACAGGATTCCTTCACCACCGTTGCCTCACTTCCTGAATCAAGAAAAGCCAGGACCTTAGTCCCAGCAACCACACAATTCAACAGCGGCTGTCCCGCCTGAATCTGTTCCTCGGGGAGCTCCGGTTCCGTGGAACTGTCGTTCCCTTCGGCGTCCACCATCATCACTATCTCTGGTTCGTTGTGGTTGTGGTTGTTGTGTTCTGTCGGGCGGTGTGCTACGCTGTTCTGTACGAAAAAAGCACCGTCCAGCCACATGCCCTCGGCGGCCACACCGGGTGCACTGATTACCCTCCCGCACCGCACGACACTCGGAAGCATCATGCGTAGTCACCTGATGGAGGGGACACCAGCGTCGGGGTTCTCGAGTGCGTACCGGTAAGTCGGCCAGGGGATCCACCGGAGGAGAAGCTGCCGGAGATCGACCCTCCCGAGGAGTAGAGGAGCGAGGTTTAGGCCCTGACTCGCTCGAAAAACTGACCAAGGGTTTCTCTACCCTCCCAGCATAGTGGCGATGGTACCAGACTTTTTGGGCTGCTTCGACCACTCGGTAAAGCGGCTGATCCTCTACCAGCAGGATCTTTTCCCGCAGCCAGGGTGGGAGTCCCTGGAGAAAAGTTCTCCGCATCAGAGGTTCAGCTGGTCCGAGTTCCCCAGGATAATCCCGCATACCTTGGTAAACCATGGTTTCGACCGCGAGATAAAAGTCCCTAGGGGAAGTGTCATCAAGTACGTACGACCCCAAATGCCGTAGGTACTCCATTGACGAGCACGTCCCCCGGAGACGTTGCCGAAGGTTCTCCTTAAACTCGTCCCAGGTCCCAATCCCGTCGAAAACTGGGGAGTTAATGACGATGTCCGCCGTCCCCCTGCAGCTAGCACGGGCGGCGCGGATCAGAGCCTCATCCGTCCCGTAAGGATGGGCCTGCTCAACGTGTCGCAACCAGGTTTCCAACTCCTGATTCCTCCGAAGAGGCTGGCTGGCTGGGACCTCCGCCCTGTAAGGCGGGATCGGGTCGCGTAGGGTTATGCCCTGGTCCAGCGGACGTGGGTTTACGGGAACTCGCTGAGACGAGTGGTCAGTCGTGATCGTATGCACCCCCGCTTCCGCCTGCGATGCAGAGGCCGCAGCTGGTGGTCGAGCGTGAGAGGGAGGTTCGGATGTCCTGGGCTCCAGTAATCGCACGATATTGGCGTACTGCCCTTCCAGGATACCGAACCGAGAATTAAGCCGCTCAAATTTATCCAGCAGTTCCTCGTACATCGAGAGCGAGAAGTGGTCACGGGTTTGAGCGTTATCTGCTCGAGGAAAGTCGGGGACCTCAAGGAGGGTGTTTCCAGAGGAACCCGAGGACTCATTAGTGGGTTCTCCTAGGGCGCTATTGCGCGTACGTGGCATTTTGCGTACCAGCACTTACTCTGCAACCTGTTACTTGGCTTGCGATGGATTGCACAAAGGCTTGACCAGGCACTTTATAATAAAAAACACTGTTCTATCCCACCGCTGCCTACCAAAAAGACAGTTGTAGCGGGGCGTAGACCAAGTAGATTTTTATGTATCTGGTTGAGTTCGGGCTCGACCGAGAATAAGAATAAAACTATTCAGGAAAAGATTCGTCTGCAGTGAACAGATGTAAGGTTCCAGGCCTACGTCACGCTGCCACCACCCGATTAGTAGGTTCGGGAACCGTGTGTGTTGTGTATGGGGGTGTGAATGTTGTATGAGAAGAGGGTGGAAGGAAAATACAGAATGTGTGTGCTGAATGTTGGATGTGTAAGTGTGTAAATGTGAAAAGGGAGATAGCGTAGGCTGAGCGTCTGCGTGGACGTGTATGGAAGAAAAAGCAAGATCATAGAATTCTTCCTCTTCCCTTCGGATTGAGCATCCACCTGCTGGAAGTGGGAACCCAGGTGTAGCAAAGTTATGATCTATTCTAGAATATCAGCTTAATATACTCTGATTCATCTAGCCTTTTTACAGCCTTTCAGGGTTGCGAGATAGAGTAACCAGCAATGTGCTGTTTAGGAGACCCAAGTCCAAGAACGTTAAGCATTCAGCTTTAGTCAAAACCAGAACTTAACACAGATGTCGTTTGTTTTCCTGACTGGGACTGAGTGAAAGTTCTATGACGGTATGATGTTTATTTAGCGGTTTACACTCATTAGGGAGGTCTACAAATGATTCAGTCATGAGAAATTGATAGTTGCGTACATCACCAATTTAATCACAGCGGGGGTGATGTACGTGGAAATCAACACCAGATGTTAAAAAAAATAACTCACGAACATTTACCCCTAAGTTGGCGTCCCAACTCTATAAGTATTTTTAGACAGAGTATAAGCACAAACAAATACACCAAACACTAATTTAAACAAATTAATCTCCAACCCAGAATGGAGATTAACAAACAAACAAAAAAAAATATATATAGTGCTGAGGAACTCTGAATAAAAACACTTGTGTAGTTAACGAGATAAAAACTTGTACAAAGAAATTTACTTAGCGGCGGAAGCCAAGTAAAACAATAAAACACCAAAAGGTCATATCACGAAGACTGCCTGAACACCCACAAGGTCAGGCAGGAATCGACCAAGGCAAAGTAAAAACAATAAACAAAAGATCGGCAAAGATAAGCGGAAACGGCCCTTAAAATACGGGCGAGAATGTGGAAGATTCTCCCAGGAGGTACGGATCCTCAAGCTGGGGAAAAGGAAAAAGAAACAAAGAAACAACCAATCGTAAAAACAACAACAACAACAAAAAAACAACTAAGTAATAACTTAGCTTAAAAATAGGAAATGGCACACTGGAGGTACGGATCCTCAAGCAGTGTTCCTTCTAAGTGAGTGGTCCTTTTATGCTCTGATAATTTGTGATCAAAGGGCTGCTTTGGGTTTTTGTGGAAGAGAGTGCACCCTGCAAGTAGTAATGCAGCATGACACACGCCAAAGTCCAACAGAGACCAGGTGTCTTCCACACACAACCATAAGAATACTTAGCTTGCAAAACACGGATTCGTCAACCCTGGCGCGAAGCGAGGCAAATCCACAGCAAGGTAAATCCAAAGCGAGCACAATACCGGGAGCGGAACCACTCTCCAGCATAGAAGTCAGGACCGAACTGTCTTCCCCATAAGCATGGCGCGAAAAGAAAAAGATAGGCAAAGCTTTGGAAGACCAACCCGATAGTTCGGTAGTCCAAACAACCCAAAGGACCCGAACTACCATGAAAAGAGAGAGGGGGAGAAAAACAAACACCCAAAATATGTAATAACCATTACTCTCTTCATGGGTTATATTGACACTTTGGAAGCGTCGCAAAAGAGATAGAATATTAAACAAATAATAATAAAGGAAAGAATACATAGCAGAACTGTTAATGTACAATTTGCGTGAAAATTGTGCATTTCGGGCTGTAACTCTCTACGGTATTTGACTTAGAAAATAAATAAATCTCTATTTTTTTCTCGGAGACTTCAACGCCATTCAAGTAACGAGACTTGGTTGAAAATACGTTCTTTGGTTATTTTTATAACCATATTCACATTAGTTCTTAACACTGTATTTGGCGGCTCGTATGGCTTTGGTCACGGCTTATAAGTCGCACTAGAGTCACGTGGGCGAGGCGTAAATGGCGGGTGAAGCACCAGCCTCGTGCGGGTGCACAGCGAGTGCGCCTGCATCGTCGGTGGAAGCGGAGCCCGGGACGTTTCATCCCAGTCAATGGCAGCATCGTAGAGTTCCCCACGTCCTTTGTTCCGTGGTAGAGGAGGCAGGCATGTGGCCTCAACCACTCGGCGCCCGAGGACGATGTCTGTCCAGGCGAGATCGACCTTAGAGTCGGCGAGTGCGCAGCCGTACACTACAATTTTTATTATCACTATTTTCATTGTTACCCTTATTATTGTTATTATTATTATTATCATTATAATTTCTATTATCATTATTATTGTTGTCATTTTCATCATCATCATCATCATCATTATTATTATAATTATTATTATTATTATTATTATTATTATTATTATTATTATTATTATCATTATTATTATTATTATTATTATTATTATTATTATTATTATTATTATTATCATCATCATTGTTGTTGTTATTATGATAATTATCATTACTATAATTTTTACTAATATTTTTATTGTCATTATTATTAACATTATTATTAACGTCACTATCATTATTATTATTATTACTGTTATTATTATTTCCATTATTATTATTGTTATCATTATTCTCATTATCATTATCATCATCATCATCATCATCATTATCATCATCATTGTTATCATTACTAATGTTATTATTAGTATCAATATCATCATTATTGTTATCATTATCATCATCACCATTATCATTATTAACATCATTATTATCATTATCATCATCATTATCATCAATATCAGATTATCGCCATCATCATTATCATTAGCACTATCGCTATGATGACAGTGATAACCAGAATGTCATTTTATTGATATTTAGAAAGATTACGATGATGATAATAATGATGATGATAATGAGGATGATGGGGATGATGATGAGGAGGATATTGATGATGATAGTGATAATGATTGTGATGATGATGATGATGATGAATATGCTGATGATGACGATGCTAATGATGACGATGATGGTGATAAGGAGGAGGAGGAAGAAGAAGAGGAGGAGGAGAAAGGGTGGCAATCTTTATGATAAAGCTGATGATAGCTATACTAGTAATGATAATGATAATATTAATCATATGATAATAGTTATCATAACAATAATGGGGCTACTAATACTACAACTACTTGTGGAAATAATAATAATGATAATGATAATAACATTAATTAATGATAATGATGATAATATGAATCATAATGATAATGACAATAATGAGAATCTTAATGATGGTGATAGCAAGAACAACAATAAAGCAATAATCATAATGATACTAATAAAGCTACAAGTGCAACTACTATTACTACTAATTATAATAATAATAATGAAAATAAAACAGCTAATAATGATAATACCATGAATAATGATAATAAAAGTAGTAGTAGTAATAACAATGATAATGATAATAGTAATAATAATAAATGAAATACTTTTGGATTTGACCGTAGAGTTATTACTACTATCAAAGTTTATAGTAGCAATAAAAGAAGTCCATAAAAATCCAAAAGAAAAGAAAATCCTGGGTTCGTTTTTCGAAACCTCTTATAAATTCTCTGTTGTATCTCGGAGATCTTAGGTTAACTGGCTTTCATTCCACGCTCAAACAGTACCGTTTACCCGAGATAAATTCATTCAGACTAGCTCGTTGATTGGTACTCGACATTTTTTTTTATGCAACTAAATATATACATGGGTTGGAATCTTGATAGATAAAGTTTACATAGCATTTTCCTTCAGTTTTATTTCCGTGTTTTGCTGTATAAACAAGTACACATACTGTCTAGTTTAAAAATTCAAAATGTTTGGAGTACTTTGATTCATATGTACATTTTTATGAATTAACTGGTTTGATAAGCTTCGCCGTCCAAGTCCTCAGTAAAATCAAACAAATATGCGACTGAAGAACACACACCCAGAGAAAATAATATCTAATAATTCTTTAATACATAATTTAAACAGGGAAGGGGACAGAGGGACTGAGAGATTACACAGAGATAAAAAGGGACACCTCAAACAAAATTATATAATTTTTCGAAAATTAGGCAAAATTGACGGATGTTTTTCATGACTACTACATTCCCTTCCTATTTTTATACAACTTTATCCTTTGAAGTTTAATCTTTTAATTTTTCACTTTTATTATCGTTTTCCATCCCTTAAAAGCAAAGTCAAACATCCAAAAAGCTATCTTTAAAGCACAAGGCTCCAGCTACGAATCAAATACAAACTGAAAACAATAAAAAGAGATCGAGATTAGCCATGCCTAGTCCTTCGCGTCTTAATCCCCGTGGTGGGAGCGAGGCAGGGCGGGTGAGCGCCGAAGCCTCCCAACCCGGACTGATGTAAACCGATAACATTTGTAACTTAGTGTCTTTCCGTTCCTTCTCTTTCGTTACAACTTTTCTTCGTCTATGGATATCTATTCTACTCTTTCTTTTCTTTCTTTCTTATTCCTTCTGTATTTTCCCTTTTCTCTTTTAATCCTTCTTCTTTTCATCATCATCCTCTTCTTCTTCATCTTTTCATTCTTTTTTATTTCCTCTTCCCTTTTCAACCTTCTCATTACCCCATAGTAATGATCGTGTTCTGTTTTGGTTCCTCTTCTTGTTCCTCTTTTCACTAATCATTCTCGCCTTCGCTTGCTCGTGTTTTTCTGACTCTTTCTCATTTTCTTTACCTTTTGCTTTTTATCTACCAAGACAAACAGACAGAGAGAGAAAGAGAGAGAGAGAGATAGAGACAGAGAGAGAGAGAGAGAGAGAGAGAGAGAGAGAGAGAGAGAGAGAGAGAGAGAGAGAGAGAGAGAGAGAGAGAGAGAGAGAGAGAGAGAGAGAGAGAGAGAAAGAGAGAGAGAGAGAGAGAGAGAGAGAGAGAGAGAGAAAGAGAAAGAGAGAGAGAGAGAGAGAGAGAGAGAGAGAGAGAGAGAGAGAGAGAGAGAGAGAAAGCGAGTGAGAGAGAGAGTGAGAGAGAGAGAGAGAGAGAGAGAGAGAGAGAGAGAGAGAGAGAGAGAGAGAGAATGTATGTAAAATACATACATACTATTCAT
>NC_061859.1:20177374-20179874 GCF_019202785.1 Penaeus chinensis
ATGCAATCATACAGCTAGCAGGGACGTGTTACGATCGACAATTGATAATAATATTGGATTCTATTTGAGTAATAGTATTGGCTTCCTCTCAACTTAAAAATATAAATCAAATACCTTCCTCATACAATATTGCTTTAACTAATATCGGAGTATGTTATCGGAATTTTTTTATCATCGGATATTCTATTGCCGTTGAAATATGGGGATTCCGGGGTGGGCTAGCACCGCATGTATGACCTATAATAAATAAAAAAAAATTGACATGCCCTGAGTAGTAGTATTTGCTTCTTTTCAAGTTTACTTCAGTTTTCAGTTCATAATTACTTTCCTCGTATACCATTAATCACATTATTACCGATATATGGCGAAGCTTGCTTTCGGAAACCTCACTGAGGTGAAGTGGCCCAGTGCGAACAGGCCTGCCCTCTACCTCACCGGACACAGCACGCCCATCCAAGGATCCCTCGCTACACGCGCCTAGTGTGACCTGTTGCTTAAAACCGCGAAGCCAGTGTTTTCACAATAATTTGTGTGTGTGTGTGTGTGTATGTGTGTGTGTGTGTGTGGGTGTGTGTGTGTGTGTATGTGTGTTTGTGTAGTAGTAGTAGTAGTAGTAGTAGTAGTACACATATTCACATCATTCTCCAAACTCCAAACCCTCGTAACACAGTTCCTCTCCCTCCTACCACACCTACAGGTCACATGGATCAGGAAGAAAGACGTTCACGTACTGACCGTAGGACTCTTTACGTACACGAAGGACGCGCGCTTCACCGCCCTTCACTCCGAGAGCTCTGACGACTGGACTCTGCGCATCGACTCCGCGCAGATCTCGGACTCCGGGACCTACGAGTGCCAGGTGTCGACTGAGCCCAAGATATCGAGGGCCTTTCGGCTGCAAGTGGTTGGTGAGTGGCCTTCGTTTGTTTTGGGTTTGTTCATCTATCAGGCTGTTTCTGTGTCTATCGTTTTACTAGTATCATTGTCATTATTATTAACATTGCTATTATAGCAATATTATAACCATTATTATTATCATTGCCATCATCATTATTAGTTTTATTATCATCATTATCAACATTATCATTACGACTTCTACTACTACTTTTATTACTATTACTACTATCACTACTACTACTAGTACTGTTGACAGGATTATCAGTATGATCATTAAACGTTATTGTTGCTCTCTTAGTGAACTAATATTGTAGTCATCACCACTATTATTGTTATTATCGTTATAATAATTTTGACATAATTACCTTTACTGTTATCATTACTACTACCACCGCTACTACAGGCATCACTTCAATCATTACTATTACTATCATTATAAGAATGATTATTATTATTGCTGTTAACAACATGGCCATTATCATGATCATGCTAATCCTCCTCCTCATCATCATTTTCAAAGATATCGATACCATTGCTACCGTTCTTGTTATCATAACCAGCTATTATGCAACGCAGAAAAATCACCATCCCCCCCCCCCCCCCCCCCAGAAAACAACAACATAAAGAGGATAAAAATATATACATATGTATAAATAAACATATAGACAGACAGATAAATAGATAGATAGAAAATAAATAGATAAATGAATAAGAAAATAAATAAAAGCAAATAAACAAAATTATCAATAATACGAATACAAGGGAAGATAAAAAGAGCCCACCCTAGCATTATCGACCCCCCCCCCCCCCAGACGTCGCGTGCATAGCAGCCGCCGACGAGGAACGTTCAGCCCCCCCCCCCCCCCCCCCCTAGTTCCACGTCTCGCTTTGATTAAAAACAGCCTGTACAGGAATTCCTTATCATATAAGTAATCATCTAAACCAAAATAGCAAATTGTTTTTCTTAGGAAAATGGGAACGATTTGTTTTGCTTCGATTGTATAAGGTGAGGTGCTGTATAGTCAGATTGTAAATACATATATGCGTACACGCAAACAAATGACAAAAGAATAAACACATGTATACACATACATACATACATGCAGACATGCTCACCACACACACACACACACACACACACACACACACACACACACACACACACACACACATTTGCGTAATCATAGACAGGCATATAGACAGACCAAAAGACATACGGAGGAATTTACAAAATACCTGCTTGCCAGTATACATGCAAAAAGGACATACATACATAGATATAAACATTATAAACCGTATTAAAAGGGGTGATTTGATACCATTTTAGATTGAAAGAAGGATACATATTAACTTCGTAGACTAAAAAGATGAGTACTATAGAACACATAATAGAGAAGAAATTGTGTTCATAGATAATGTAGATATGTCAGCCGTCAGAATCACCAGAGCAAAAGTTGGCCACATGTGCATATATATGGATTCAATTTCATAAATTCATTCATTTGCACGTTTGTCTCTTTAGGTGAAGAATACACACACATGCAAGCACACACACACACACACACACACACACACACACACACACACACACACACACACACAC
>NC_061859.1:20199874-20202374 GCF_019202785.1 Penaeus chinensis
AGTTATCATTGTGGATATGCAGTCATTGCCTCAGGCTCAGCTCAAGTGGATCATGGTCTACTAGTGCCACCTCACCAAGTTTGTCATACTTCAAGCACTTACATCAAAGAGAGCTGCTGAAGTTACCTTTCATCTGCTTGAGATATTCCTTCTGTTTGGTGCTCTTGTCATACTGCAAAGTGACAATGGTTCTGAATTCACAGCTAAGATCATCTCATAGTTGAAAGAACTCTGGCCACAACTCATCATGGTCCATGGTAAACATCCACAAAGCCAGGGTTCGGTAGAACGAGCCAATGATGACATTAAGGACATGTTTCATGCATGAATGGCAGACAACAAGACACAGGATTGGTCTGTTGGCCTTTGTTTAGTTCAACATCAAATGAACTCATCATTCCGGTATCAAGAGTACTCCATTCAAAGCATTGTTTGGCACTGATCCTAGGGTGGGTCTGGCATCATCAAGTCTTTCTCTAGAGTTCCTTGAAAAATTACAGTCAGAATATGACTTGCTCGCCCTATTTGCTAGCCTTTCAGAAGATGTGCTTGCTCAAGATCCCCAGCCTCTCAGCCTACACATGCTCAAGACCCCAACCTTCACCTCTTACAAAACGCCAGAGTGAAAAGGACCAGGCTGAACGCATGGTGAATTGCAGCCGGATAGACTTCAAGGCAGGGGAAGAAGGGAACAATGTTGTAGTGCTCATCACCATGGTGGATAGGGGAAGAGGAGATCCACGTAACATCCTCGGTGTTATCACTGGCCGTAGTGACAATGATTTGTACACAATAGCTGTGAAGAATGGGATTCTGAAGACCAAGTACTCCCGCAATCAGTTTGCTATTTGTCCTCAGAGACTGCTTACTCTGCCTGATGTCAACCAAGAAGACCTGGTTTCTCTACGACAGGCTCTGAAGAATTCAACTACTGGTAGACAAGGATTTGTCAAATATGATTGTGCTACAAGTAAGAAGTGTTGTACTACCAGATGTAAATATTACAGGACTAATCTCAAGTGTAATAGCCGTTGATATAGTAGTACCACATGTCAAAATAAGTAAATGTCAAACTGTTGTCTAAAATTTGTTAATGTCTGTGATATGTATGTACTTGACTGTACCTGTGTATGTATTTCACCAGAAATAAATGTTTTCAATTAGGCTGTGGGTTTATTTTTGATTTTTTTGTGAATATAGTTTGATATTTCCCCATATAGATTCTATAGTATTGACAGCTCCAACCATGAAGCAGTTTTCTTATTTTCACTATCGCATCATTATCTCATATATTTCATGATATAACTATGATTGATTCTCAGTAATTTCATGTAGTGCCTAAATATTTTAGCTGTTTCATAAAATGAGTGTGTGAAACAGCCATTTTATGAAACGACTGGAATGTTCAGCCATTACACGAAATGGCTGATTGCACATTTTGACTGTAACATATATACATGTGTGTGTGTGTGTGTGTGTGTGAGTGTGTGTGTGTGTGTGTGTGTGTATGTATGTGTGTGTGTGTGTGTGTGTGTGTGTGTGTGTGTGTGTGTGTGTGTGTGTGTGTGTGTGTGTGTGTGTGTGTGTGTAATATATTTACATACACACACACACACACAAACATATATATATATATATATATATATATATATATATATATATATATATGCTTATATATATATATATATATATATATATATATAATACATATATACATACATGCATATATATATATATATATATATATATATATATATATATATATATGTATATATGTTTATATATATAATATATACATACATACATATATGTTTATACATATATATACATATATATGTTTATTCATATATATATATATATATATATATATATATATATATAATATAAGTAGATATATGTACGTATGTATGTATATATATGTATATATACATATACATATATACTCTGTTTATATATATATATATATATATATATATACATATATATATATATATATATATATATATATATATATACATATGTATGTATATATATACTATTTATATTTATAAATATATAAATATATGCATACACATATAATAAATAAATATATATATATATATATATATATATATATATATATATATATATTTATATATTTATACATATATATATATACACATACACATATATAAATGTATATATATATATATATATATATATATATATATATGTATATATTTATCATGTATGTACATATTTATCAAAGATCTTATAAATAAAAGATGACCAATTTCAGCCTTTTCCCATAAGAAATTCCGGACCCAGTTTAGCCCTCTGGTGTCCGTGAGGTGACAATACTAATGACGTCACGGAATGTTGCCATGGAATCTAAACACGTGGTTAATAATTTTCTGTCTATTATGGTGTCTGCTAAATGAACATTAATTTGCACTGGAATAATCCTTGTTGTCTCCGGCATTGCAATGAAGAATACTTACTAGGTTTTCAAGGCCGTTTA
>NC_061859.1:20227374-20229874 GCF_019202785.1 Penaeus chinensis
CGCAGTCTCAGAGGGTAACCTGACCCCTCACCCCAGGTTTGGGGGGCCCAACAAGGGGTCTCCCTGGTGTTTCCTCGGGCAGCTAGCACAAGCTCTTATTCCCCAGAGTGAAAGGGAACCCTTGGCCCAGGGTAATGTGCCCCCCTCCCAGGGTACCGGGACCTCAGTCCTAGGATAAGGGCCCCCGGCAGCATGGGTCAGAGCTGACTCCCCGCCCACGAGGATGGGCACCCCCATGCCAGCCAGGGTCAAGGCTGCCTCCCGGTCCAGGGTGAGAGGCACCTTAGAAGTAAAAGCAGTGATAGCAGTATAAACAGTGTAAATCCGTTTGAAAAGGCAATCTATCAATTTGGCAGCGTATCATTGGTGCTGAACACAATTCTGGTCGGTAAACTGTGATCAATTCAGAAAATATTACAGGCCGGTTGAAATCGAACAAACACATAACACTGTAATCAGTTTATCCTATTCCATAAAAAGCAGGAACACGACACGGGACACTAAACGGATGACAGACATTAGCGTGCACACTATGATTGATCGGTGTGTCGATAATCAAAACATAGTGTTCGCAACAACCATAACTGACATTCCCCTAACAGACTGGTCACCACCTAAGAAATCATATATTTCTACACTACTCTACAGACCAAGAAATGCATACCTGCAATGGGCCCTCCTTTACTGATCAAAGTCTGATCGAGAACAAAATTGACTTGTTGATCGGAATATTCTCCGAACACCAAACGTCCATTAAGAAAATAATTGGGCCAAAACAAGCAGAGGACGCATCGGTCACACAAGAACCCCCCCATACCTTCCACCCCCCACCCGTAAACAGACCACATGCGAAATCTTTCCTTCCACATCTCCTCCCCCAGTCCTCCACCCCAAGCATCTCCTCCAGACCCTCCACGCCCATACCCACGGCCGGCAATCCTCCCCATTCTCCCTGCCTGCGACCAGCCTCGCGCCCTTGCTGACTCGCCGGCCTTCACGTGCCCCTCACCCGGCGCTCCAAGTCAGCAGACCCCGGTCTATACAGACTCCCTCGCCTCCCCCACCAGCTTCACGGTGTCAGTAAGGGGAAAGGACATAAAGGCCGAATTACTTATAGACTGATGCTTTTCCCGATAATGTTAAGGTGTTAAAATAAAAGTACAAGCGCGATCAGAATGTTTGACAAGGAAACGTCGTCAAGCGATACCAGTGACTCGATCGCATAATGTCATAAAAATAGAGCATATAAATGCTCAGTCTCTCCTCGGACATTTTGAAGACATTAAAATGCTAGTTGAGAGAATCATAGATATATTATGCATAAGTGAAAAATGGCTCCACCAGGAAATGGTCAGTAATTTTATCAATATTCCAAATTTTAAAGGGCGAGGAGGAGGAGTATGTATATATATATATATATATATATATATATATATATATATATATATATATATATATATATATATATATAGTCAAACAGGATATCTACTACACCAGTTAACAATACTGCCATAGAAGATGTCTAGGTTACCATACAAAGCAACATGAGTAGGAGGAGTATGTATATATATAGTCAAACAGGATATCTACCAAACCAGTTAACAATAATGCCGTAGAAGATGTCTGGGTTACCATACAAAGCAACATGTTTCCATCCGTCATTATTGGCGCTGTCTATAGGCACCCCCATTCTACCTCGGTACATTTGAATAAAATGAAAGGTCTAAAAAAAAAGCTAAGTTAAGTAAAGTACTTAAAAAAATAAATTAGAACAAATAATAGATAAACCTACACGAATTACAGAATACACCTCTTCTCTATTAGATTTAATAATGACTAACAGATCAGACATTATTCTCCATACCGATGTCATCCCGTGCCATGTTGTTGACAATGAACTTATCACAAGGACATTAAATATAAAGAAAACAAAGAGACCACCAGTAATAAAAAAAACTTTTCGCGATTTCAAACACTACGACCCTCAGTCTTTCTGCGATCTTGTCTAAAAAAAATGAGTCTATTAGGTATTTCATCGACAGACAATGTAAACAAGTAACTATTATCACGGAAGTTGTTAAAAGCAGCATTGATACGCTGGCTCCCTATGTAACACGAACCGTCAGACGTCCCCCTGCTCCATGGATAAATGACGACATCAGGAGAGCCATTAGCGATAGAAATAATGCCCACCAAGCTCTTAAAACGTAATAGAAATGAAGGCGCCTTTCGTGTATATTATAGAGTAAATATAAATCTAAAATTGCTAATCCAATTTGCAAAATAAATTATTTCAGAAATAAATTCACAACTCTGATAAAAAGGAAAATTTTTAAAACACTAGTGCCTCAGTAATGATTGTACAAGTCCCATACAAAGAACAGACCATTTGAATGACTTCATTTCAAAAAATGGAAAACTAACTTATGAACAAACAATTGCTTCTACATAAAAAAAAAACAGAACCAGATCGGGCAGGGCTTACAATATTATTATTTTT
>NC_061859.1:20254874-20257374 GCF_019202785.1 Penaeus chinensis
AAGGAACTTAATTTCCAACCCAAAATTGAGAAAACTGGTGCTGATGAACTCTTAATAAAACCACGTGTAATAAAAACAAAAAAATGCAGTGTAAGAAACACTAAGACTGCCTGAACACTCACATAACCAGGCAGGAATCAACCGAGACAACACGTCGAACAAAAGAATCCTGAGAGTTATTTTAAAAATCCTTCTCCCAGGAGGTACGGATCCTCAAGCTGAGCGATAAGAAAAGTTAAGCTAATCAACTTAATTCAGAACATTGATGGCAACACTGGAGGTACGGATCCTCAAGCAGTGTCCCTTCTATGTGAAGTGGTCTTTTTATGCTGACACTTTGGCTCACTGAGTGCGGTTTTGGGACTTCACCAAGGAGAGTGCACCCTGCGGATAGTAACGCACCAAGTCCAAAAGAGAAGAGTAGTCTCATACACAAAACCACAGAAAGTTGCTTAAGTTTGGGAAGAGAATAAACAAGGACCTAAACAACTATATAATAAAAGAGAAAAAAAAAAAACTATGTGAGAACTATCACCCGTTTCAGGAGTAATTGTGACTATTTGGAAACGTCGAAATAAGGGAGAGGATGCTGAAGAAAACTGATAGTACACAGCTTTAGTGAAAACTGCATTTTGGACTACATAAATCTTTATTTTTATAGTAATTACCTTTGGTTTTATACGCGTCTTAAAGTAATAAAAATAACCAAGTCCACATTGGTCGCGGGTTATGAAGTCGCACTCGAGCTCGAGCCCATTGGGCTTCAGTCGCCATTTGCGCCTCGCAAATGGCGACTGAAGCAGCAGCGTCGTGCGGGTCCACAGAGGTGCGCGCCCTCTTTAAAAAAAAAAAAAAAAAAAAAAAAAGCGGAGGAGTTGCGAACACCCTCCAGCCGAGAGGGCAAGGATGCAAGGCGGGCGAAGGCCAGCCTTCAGGCGGCCAGCACGCCCGCTTGTGGAGCGGATAGCCCAGGATCTTCATGGGGGGACTACGAAGTGATGGCGCACTCAAGCCGAGAGGTTCCACAGTGTGTGCGCCTGGACGTCTCGTCCAGAACAAAGACAGCATCAAGGGTCCCCTACATTATTCACTCCATCGGCGGGGACCAGGGCTAACGGAACCACGGCAACTACCCCCATTGTCCAAGACAGGGCCCCGCACAGCACGCGCTGGAAGCCGGTGTACTGGTTGGGTCGGCGTGCGGCCGTAATCAGGGCACAGGACTCTTCGGTGAAGCTACCGCCAAGCTTCGTGGTAGACACGGCAGGCAATCCTGGTGATGTCAACCTTAGAGTCGGCGAGTGCGCAGTCTTACACCACTATAATAATAATGATAATGAGAGATAATAGTAATAACAGTGATGATGTTAACATTCATATCATCCATAATGATGATCCGGTGACGACGACGACGATGATGATAATAATGATTATGATGTTGATGGTGATGATGGT
The DNA here is from genome assembly GCF_019202785.1 of Penaeus chinensis. Taxonomy (NCBI): domain Eukaryota; kingdom Metazoa; phylum Arthropoda; class Malacostraca; order Decapoda; family Penaeidae; genus Penaeus; species Penaeus chinensis. The sequence goes on from NC_061859.1 coordinate 20,256,330, forward strand.
GATGGTGGTAATGAAGATGATGACAATCATGGTGGTGATAGTAATATTAGTAATACTAATATTGTCAATATGGATCATGATAATGATGATGATATGAAGAGGAAGAAGATGAAGATATCAAAGATTATATTGACAATAACAATAATAATGGTAATAATACGTATCATCGTCATCATTATATTAATAATAAGTATAAGATAACTACTAATGCAATGGCCACAACTACTACTACTACTACTGCTGCTACTACGTCTACACTTGCCACTACTACTACTACTACTAGTACTACTATTACTTCTACTACTACTACTACTACTACTTTTACTACTACTACTACTTTTACTACTACTACTACTTTTACTACTACTACTACTACTAATAGTGATAATAACAATAGTAGCAATAATAATAATAATAATTATAATAATAATAATAATAATAATAATAATAATAATAATAATAATTATGAAAATAATAATAATAATCATAATAATGATAATAATAATAATAATTATAATAATAGTAATAATAATAATAATAATAATAATAATAATAATGATAATAATAATAATAATAATAATAATAATAATAATAATTATAATAATAATAACCATCATAATAACAAGGCAACAATTATAGTAGTAATAACAAAACACACATAATAACTATAAGCCCTTCCAAACTACCATTGCTGCACCGTCTCTCTCTCTCTCTCTCTCTCTCTCTCTCTCTCTCTCTCTCTCTCTCTCTCTCTCTCTCTCTCTCTCTCTCTCTCTCTCTCTCTCTCTCTCTGTTACAGAAGGTCGGAATGGCGTTGAACATCTCTTAACATTGGAGCTTATTTCAGCGTCTAGGAGTTAATTGTGTCAATTTGGATTAAATAGAAAAAGAGGGAGAGAAAGGCAGAGGGAGAAAATATCTGTGGTTTTGATTTGATGCGATTTAGAGGAGGAGGGAAGATATTTTAAGAGGGAAAAGAGAGAGAGAGAGAGAGAGAGAGAGAGAGAGAGAGAGAGAGAGAGAGAGAGAGAGAGAGAGAGGAGGG
>NC_061859.1:20264874-20267374 GCF_019202785.1 Penaeus chinensis
ACTAAAAAACAGAACGCGATTATTAATTCCTCTTCTGTGCCATAAAACGGATGATATTTCAGCACATTCATATCTCTGTTTACCTGTGAAATCTCTCGACAAACAAATTAATTCTACATGTAATCCTCAATATAACTATTTCAGAATTCATTACGAAAGACTCCAACTGATAATGCGGGGTTTCGAACTGCAAACTAGTCGGAAAAAAACTTCGGAAGCCTTTCCAACTCATCCGGACAAGTTGTCAACTCGGACCTCCAGAGAGCGGCCCGAGTTCGACGCGATGGGTTTGTTAGTAAATGAAATAGATGGGGGCGACGTAAAGTAACGGCTTCCAACACTAACCCTTTCACACTATAAAGGTAACTTATAACTAACTAATATTGTATATATGTTTAACAATACGGTGTTAACATACGGGCTACAATGATGATAGCAGTAACAATAATAATGATAATGATAGTACTACTACTTCTTCTACTACTACTACTAATAGTAGTAGTAGTAGTTCTAGAAGTAATGATAACAACAATAATAATAATAATAATAACAATAATAATAATGATAATAATAATAATAATAATGATAATAATAATAATGATAATAATAATAATAACAATACTGATAAACCATCATCTTAAGCCTTCGCTTGACGCACGGACCCCTACTCGCTCATCTTACACTCCTCCCCCTTCCCTCCCCCAACCACTGCTGCCTCCTCACCCCGCACCCATCCCTCTGGTTCAGCCGTCCCATTCCTTGAACCTGTCCTCCCCTTCTTCCACCCTCACATCTACCTCCCACTCTATATCCTTACCTCCTCCTCAATATCCTTTTTCCTTTTCTCCGCCCCCCCCCCCCCTTTCCCTACATGTGATACAGCTACATTAATAGCCGGTGCGTTTTGGGAAAGATAATGTCAAACCAGGCTATCGGATTGTCAAATGTCATTTACAGCTCGAAATCACAGTCGTTCTCAACACCTTCAATCACCAAGGGAAGTTGACTATTGATAAATCAGTCATGATTGAAGGTTCCTTATTTTCGTAACAACTCCCCTGCCTGGGTATTTTTTTTACTCGTTTATCCCAAATATAATTCAATGATGCCGGTTTATTTATTTATAAATGATAGACAGATGGCAAAACTTCACCGCTGGCAGAAATTTCAACTGCCGGCAAAAAACTTTAAATTGCCCCGAAGCATATTGTAATACACGTACAGACGGACGGACTGACGGACTGACGGACTGACAGACTGACAGACTGACAGACTGACAGACTGACAGACTGACAGACTGACGGACAGACTGACTGACTGACTGACTGACTGACTGACTGACTGACTGACTGACTGACTGACTGACTGACTGACTGACTGACTGACTGACTGACTGAATAACGGACGGACGGACGGACGGACGGACTGACTGAATGAATGAAAATGAATGACAACAAACAACAGACAGATATGTGTATTTGTATATACTACATATGTATATGGATATACATATGTTTGAGCAAAATAAAGCATGAAAGTCTTTAATATATGCCAATTATTGTAATTTCTGTAATCATACATCAGCGAGAACTATATGGGAAACTATCGGGTGTATAGACCTCCCGAAACCTTTCCCAATAATGTGTGGTGAAAGATAGTGGGAGAAGGTTGTCGTTACTTTATAAATGCTAAATACCCGAAAGACGGATGCAAAGCGACTGAGCAGCTGATGATCACGACCCGTCAAGACACTACTCGACATGTAGTCAGATGTGACATCAAACAAGCTTATATCATGTTACATATCTTTGCAAAAGACATGCAGCATATCACTGCCTTGAATCGCATGAACCGCCTGCCACTAGAACAGACTCTAAGGCTGATAAGGACAAACCTACATAACTGTGCACCAGGCCTTAGCTACATTCGTGCTCCAATATCGGCCTACAGACCGGTTTCTTACACCAAGTCCAAGATGGACAAGCTTGAACAGGTCGATACTAGGCAGCATAATTTGTTACACATTTGCAAATGCATATACAAGACACACACACATCCAGAGAGAGAGAGAGAGAGAGAGAGAGAGAGAGAGAGAGAGAGAGAGAGAGAGAGAGAGAGAGAGAGAGAGAGAGAGAGAGAGAGAGAGAGAGGAGAGGAGAAAATAACAAATTAAGATATTCTTAATACTGGAAACAACAGGGTCTTGGCTTTTAGATTTTTTCACTTCAAGAAATTTAGCTCCGTCTGTTCCATGACGGAAGTTCCCTCGGGGTCAGGTTCTTGACTCCGTCCAGATGGAGTGTGCAAATCTCTGGCGGCGACTCGGCGTGCTAGAGGGACAGGCCATGGGGTTCCTGTTACTGGCCTATAATAGGCTACATAACTGGCTCTAGGTGTAAAGTTTAGGCAGATGGGCCGGTTTAGAGATCGTTCGGTGCTGGGTGAGATTTGAAATTACATATATTTTGAAACAACATATGCGCACATGCTAAACGAAAAT
>NC_061859.1:20279874-20282374 GCF_019202785.1 Penaeus chinensis
AGAGCGAGAAAGAGAGAGAAAATTGGACGATAAAGGGAAAGGACAAAGTATTCTAGACGAACGAAAATATAGGTACCCGTTGAGGCCCACTCTCGTTTCTGCCTCGTAATATATAGGTGTATATGCACACACACACACACACACACACACACACACGCACGCACACACACACACACACACACACACACACACACACACACACACACACACACACACGCACGCACACACACACACACACACACACACACACACACACACACACACACACACAGACACACACACACACACATATATATATATATATATATATATATATGTATATATATATATATATATATATATATATATATATATATATATATATGTTCATGCATTTAGGCATGCAAACACACATACACATCTATCTATCTACCCTCCCATCTATATATCCACAAACATACACACACATACACACACAGTGTGTGAGTTTAGCCATGGATGCTGACGGCTGTGTAGAAGTCAGCAATTGCAGTTTGTCTTGTAAGTGGCATGGATTGTTGTTTTGATATAAGTATTATTGAATAACCAGACCGCTGTGACAGTATGTGTAAGGCATATAAATGTGTAAGGTACATTACACATTATACACTTTGGCTGGAGGTCCCCTATATTCTGAGGCTATAGCTTAACAAGTCGATAAGTAGATCCTGGTCAGCGTATTATACTTAACGAATAACTGTACTCCACGCAATGCTTACAGAATGATATTCATGATTCGTCGAAAGCGGATGTATGGTTTACTCTAATTAATGTAGAAAAGGGCGAGCCTGAGTACTTCCTCTGCCCCACACGCCAGGTTCTGCTACGCTACACACCAACATAAACTCATCCTAATCCTCTATATTTCACATGGCGTAACACATCACAAAAAAGGCAATGCATATAATAAGATCGCATAAATATCACAATATACGTACGGTAATACTGTCATCACAACCCGTATGTAATGGCATCACAACATGGCTCAATATCACATTTATCATTATCACAACTCACTTCAATATCACAACCCACACATTGGTAGCCCAAGACTGAGGTTTACCTTTTTGCAATGCTTTTATATGCAGAAAAGTGCTTTCGGGTTTTGATCTCACTCTGTCCTTAAGCTATTGTTTATTTGCTGGTTTGTATTTATTTGTATAAATGAGTTTTGAGGGGGTATAGCTCCGTGGTTGAGCTTAACTAATGATTTTAGCTTTAAATGAACTGCAAGCAAAGAAATAATTCTTGGGTTTCATGCTTTGTTTGTATAATTTCCTTGACCATCTTCCCAGCTCACTTGTTAAGGGAAGGGCAAAGCTGCTCAGCATGACGAACTACCCGTCATATGATGATATATGGTTGTTCTATGACGGCTAGAAAACTACTAGGCAGTAAAATGTAGTATTCATAAGACAAAAAGGGGATGTTGAGTCACTGAGAATGCAAGTCCAACTTTCTTCCCGAAGGAATAGACAATTACCAGAATTGTTCAAACTTGAGGTATGCCATTAGGAGCCCTAGCTTAGGCTTAACAACTTTACAGAAGGATGGTATGGCTGCTTTTAACTTTTCCTCATCTAATCCATTATCTAATTACAGGTCAAGATTCTGAGCCACATCTGAACCATTTAGGTATGTTCCTGTAAGGACTAAAGCAAAGCATTATGGATTAACTCGTTGGTGCCTGAGACAAATCTGATTGTAAACAGCTAGAAAGTAGCTTACAAGCATTTGGCATAAGATAAACCTACATTAGCATAGAAGCGGTTCCATTACACAGTGAAGATTAATGTCTCGAAACAGGTTCAGAGTTGCATGAGGTCACGGTTTTATTCTTGTCTATGTCCACTTCATTTATCACCTTTCCAATTAATTTATGGCTAAGAATGACAGTGAAAGTAAAGACAGACAGACACTAACTCCACTAGATGTGGATTTCCGACTTTCTCCGTGGTAGTACCTGCATGCTCCCACGTTCTACAGTAGGTGCCGTGAGTATGGTATCTAACCCATTGGGGCAAATGCAAGGTACCCCGCGGCGGAATCGTCAGTGTTAAAGCAGCCTGATTTTTGTGGAATAAGCTGCCGAAATTCCGAAACTTTATTTCTAGCAGCTGCCAATATTTTTTTCTTCTTCTGATTAGTAGAGATAATGGTAGAAAGTAGGACTGTGCTTGCGTGCTGTAGGTATTTAACCGAAATAAAATTTTGTAGCACCAAGGGGCGGCTATATCTGTTCTCCTTGTGAAAGAGGAGAGAGAATTAAGGGGTGGGAGGAGCCATAGGATTGTCAAAAATCCTCCGCTGACTCCTTTCTTCGCGACCGAATTGCGGGCTCCGCTGCTAGCTGGCGAGTTGCAGATGTAAGACTCGGTAGCGCGGCTTGCGATAAATGCCGTCTTTATGTGTTTCTATATATATTTTCAAAATCAATTTAATATTATTAAGATTATTATTTTCTGCATCTCCTCACATTGAT
>NC_061859.1:20348839-20351339 GCF_019202785.1 Penaeus chinensis
AAACAGATCATTCTCTTTTATAGAATTAAAAGGAAATATGATGAGGATGATGAGAACGATAATAATTATAACAATAATAATAGAAATAATAATAATAATAATAATGATTTAATAATGATAATTATAATTATTATAACAATAATAATTAGAATAAAGTACTAATAATAATGGCAATCATGATAATAATAATAATAGCAATAATGATAGTAATATTTATCAGAAAAAAATGTAATAGTAATATTAGTAGTAATGATAATACAGACAGCAAGGATCATAATAATAAATGCAATAATGAGGATGATTTTAATAATAATGATGATAATAGATATTAACAACAATAATGATAATTATAATGATAATAACATTATTGTTGATGACAATAATAATGATACTAGTAATAACAGTAGTAAAAATATAAAAAAAAAGATAATAGTAATGTTGATGATGATAATAATAGTAATGTTGATGATGATAATAATAGTAATAATGATAATATAATATAATAATAATAATAATAGTAATTATGAGGATAGTGATGATGATGATAATGAAAATGATGATAATATAATAATAATAATAATAATTGTAATAAAAATAATAATAATAATGATGATGATAATAATGATAATGATGATGATAATAATAATAATAATAGTAATAATAATAATGATAATAATAATAATAATAATAATAATAACGGTAATAATAACAATAATAATTATTATAAAGATAATAATAATGATACTAATAACGGTGGCGATAATAATTAAAATGATAATAGCAATGATAATAATGATAATAGTAATAATGGTAATGATAATGATAAGAATGATAATGATAATAATGATAATAATAATAATGGTTATGATAATGATAAGAATGATAATGATAATAATGATAATAATAGTAATAATAATGATAATAATAATAATAATAATAATAATAATAATAATAATAATAATAATAATAATAATAATAACAATAATAATAATAATAAAAGTAATAATAATAATGAAAATGGTGATGATGGTAATATATAATAAATATAACAATAATAATGATAACAATAAAAAACAATAATGATAATATGATTATATTTATAATAATAATAATAATGATAATACTAATAAGAAATAATAATCATAATAAAAGTAATCATAATAATGTAAATTATAATGATGTTAATATATATTAAACATGATTATATTAATGATAAAAATAAACAACAATAATGATAATATGAATATACAACAGCAACAGAAACAACAATAATACTGATAATAGAAATACAGTTACCTGGAGGGTTAGAGAAGAGATAGATAGATAGATAGACAGAGACAGACCAGACATATAGATAGATTAATAAATAGATTAATAGATAGATAGCGAGGGTGATCCTTAAGTATTCATTAGATGAAATGATGTAATGGGGAAACGCAGTACTTCAGCAAAGTTGAAATTTCTTTCTAAAAGTTCAAAATTTCCAGTTTATAATTCACAAGATAAAAGGTACGTACATAGTTTAAATTGGATTTTGAAAACAACGTTTTATGTTTATTAACTCTCTGGGATCATCATATTTTGCATAGAATTATGATAATAACAGTATATGAATAACTAAAGAAATATTATTCCTTTCTTAGTTCCTCTCGGCTAAAGATATTAATATCTCATAGACGAAAAGTGGGGGAGACGTAGGTAGCGGTAATAAGGGAGACAAAATAACGAAGAAAGATAGGGAATAAGGAAACGGTGAAGTAAAAGAAAAGTAGAAGAAGAAGAGGAGTGGGGAATAAGAAGAGAGACAGAGAGAACACAGAAGAACGAAATGATAAAGAGGATGATAAAGAAAAAGACGAAGGAGAAGGGAAAGAAGGAGAAGGAAGAGGGGAAGGAGGGGGAGAAGGAGGACGAGGAAGATGAAAAAGGAAAAGGTGGCTGTTTACATATTTTATAATAAATAAAAAAATAACGTAAATATGTCTTTAAATTAAGCTAGATTCTATTAATTCCTCTTTATGTACGCTTATATAAAAGAAAGTATAACGTTATCATTATCTTTTAATTACTCCAGTTACCATCAACAAAAATTGTAGCAGTTCTTCCATTTTCCCCTTTACGTAGTCGCGTGGAACTGTTAGTTTTATGCAAATATGGGTAATCCTGTTTTCCCCCGTGTCCTGTTCAAGGGTTTTTTGTAACTAGAATTTAAAGATACTAGTAGGCTTTATAAAATGTAAAATTAATGAGGGCGACACAAAATACAGTTTCATTTGCTTCCCGTGCATATATTTTACTGTATATATATGTATACAGTGAAACACACACACACACACACACACACACACACACACACACACACACACACACACACACACACACACACACACACACACACACACACACATACACACACACACACACACACATGTGCGTGTGCGTGTGTACGTCTATATGTAGATACATAAGAATGGAGAGGTGGAGTAACACAGTCGTGAAG
>NC_061859.1:20358839-20361339 GCF_019202785.1 Penaeus chinensis
ATGATAATAATAATAATAATAATAATAATAATAATAATAATAATAATAATAACAATGATAATAATAACCATGATGATGATGATGATGATGATGATGATGATGATAATGATAATAATAATAATAATAATAATAATAATAATAATAATAATAATAATAATAATAATAATAATAATTATAATAATAATAATAATAATAATAATAATAATAATAAAAATAATAATAATAATAGTAGTAGTAGTAGTAGTAGGGCTTTCTCCGTATATATACAAAAACAAATCTGATATAAAGACTATAAACTAAAATATAAACAGCTTGGTCGTAATATGAAAATTACGATCACCTTGACTGATTATCATTATATAAATTATATTAGTCCAGCTCCTCATTGATAAAAACATGATAACTGTCAGGACACATAACTCTTGTCTCCCTGAAGGAACGGGCTCCGTTGTTCGCTGAAGCTGCAGTTCATTCACCAAAAAATGGGGTTAAGAGAAACAATTTTGCTTAACAATAACAAAATGACGTAAAATATAATAAAATTTAAAAAATAACAATAAAATACTTGTTCTCATTAAAATAGAAATGGAGTAAACTATATGAACGAATGAATAACATAACGAATGAAAAGTAAATAAAAATAAAACCAAAGAAAACCAGATCAAACGGGTGTAACTAAAAGAAAACTAAAGCTCCCAAAAAACCGTGATTAAAGATGCGTAAAAGTATATCAAAGATGCGGGAGAAACGACAAACGGCGACTGGTACACTGAAAAGTGTCTTCTTGATGCAGGAAAGTGACCTGGTTGCGGGATGGCCGCCGTTACGGGGATGCTGGAGGCTGCGGTGACGAGCGCTATTCTTAGAATGATAATGATAATAATAATAATAATAACAATTATAATAATAATAATAGTAATTATAATAATAATAGTAATAACAATAATAGTAATAATAACAACAACAACAACAACAACAACAACAACAGCAACAATAATAATAGTAATAATAATAATAATAAAAATGATAATGATAATGATAATGATAAGGTAAATAAGAATAATAATAATAATATTAATAATAATATTAATAATAATAATAATAATGATAATGATAATGATAATGATAAGGAAAATAATAATGATAATGACAATAATAATAATACTGATGATAATTATGATGATTAAGGTAAAAAAAAAAATAATAATATAACTATAATAGTATAGATCATAATATTAATAATGATAATTAAACTGATGATAATAATGATAATGGTAATAATAATAATGATGATAATAATAATAAAAAGAATAATAGTGATAATGATAATAATAATAAAAACAACAATAATAAGAATGATAATGGTTGTAATAATAATAAAAAATAAGGATAATGACTATAATAATAATAATAAAAATGATGATAATAATGATAATAATAATAATAATAAATAATAATGATAATAATAATAATAATAATAATAATAATAATAATAATAATAATAATAATAATAATAATAATAATAATAATAACAATGACAATGAGGATGATGATGATGATGATGATGATGATAACAAAAATAATGATAATATTGATAAAGATAATGATAGTAATGATAACGATAATAATGATAATGATAATAATAAGGATTATAATACTGATAAGAACAGCAATGATAATTATGGCGATGATGATGATATTGATAATAGTAATGATATAATGATAACAATGATGATAAGAATGATAACGGTAGTAGTAGAAGTAGTAATAGCAATAGGAAAAATAATGATGATAATAATTATAATAATATCAAATGATAATGATGACGATGATGATAATGATGATAGCGATAATAATGACAATAATAATAAAAATAATAATAACAATAATAATGATAGCAATGATAATAATAGCTAGAATAATGATGATAAGAAACTAATAACAATATTAATTTTAACAACAATGATAATATTAATAACAATAATAGTAGTAATAATAATAATAATGATAATAATAATAGTAATAATAATAATGATAATAATAATAATAATAATAAGAATAAGAAGAAGAAGAAGAAGAAGAATGATGATAATGGTAATGACAATAACAATAATAATGATAATAGGAACAACAATGATATTAACAATGATGATAATAAAATAATATATACATAAATAGATGAATGAATAGATTCATAAAGCTGCTGGTGAGATCAAGAAAAATAAAATGAAAAACGCTTTCTCTGCTGAAATTCAGAATGCATACACTGCCAGACCAGACGAAGGCTTCCTGGAAACCCAGAGGCTACAGGCGCGTCCATACTCAAGGTGATTAAACCTCGTGTGTAATGGATTAACATAAATCTACAAACAGATGAGGGCAGAAGTCTATTCACTGGATGAAGCAACCCTCGCATTACCTAGATTAGCGAGCCAGTTAATGGTGAAGAGGGGAGGAAGTGTCGCTCCTAAAGTATGTTAAACTTACTGAGATGTACAAG
>NC_061859.1:20388839-20393839 GCF_019202785.1 Penaeus chinensis
GAACCATAAAATTACTAATGTGTGCGCAGTTATTTTGTTTTCTCTCTCTCTCTCTTTCCCTCTGTCTGTCTGTCTGTTTGCTGTCTCTGTTGATTTCTGGGCATATAATCGCCTCCGTTTGTCTTCCAATATTTCTTGCTTCCTTCTTCCTTCCTTCTTTGTTCCTTTTGTCATAGAAATGCTTCTGTGGATGAAGTACGGCGAGGCTATTGAGCTTCATCTGAAGTTCACAAAATCTCGAGCAAAGATCCGGGGATTCATTAGTCTTCGAAGCGAGCCTCGTGTCCAAGCTGTGCTCAGGGTCGCTGCGGAGGCTCAGTTGCGAGGCAGCTTTCTCATTCATTTCTTTGTCTCTATTTGTTTATTCTGCGAGGCGGGGACAAACTCATGATTAACGACAAGCAGGCTTAGAGGGAAGGTATTTTTGGTTAATGTCACACAAAAATGGCATTAAGAACAAATTTATACGCAGATCTATAGTACAGTAGTAATAAATTTGGATTTTCTGTGTGTGTGGATTCGAGTGTCACGGGGAAAATACGTTAGGAACAAATAATGAATAGCCACTTAAATATGTAAATAATAATGAATAATTTGAATTTGTGAGCGTGTATGTTTGTATGTTCTTACCTAGTTGTTTTAACATGGAAGAAGAGCCAAACTGAACTTAAAGACTTTTTACCCGCCTCTTTTTAGTTTCAACTGTGTCCTCTCGTCTTCTTGTGTTCAAAATTATAAAGGCAACTTTGTCTAACCTCACTCTTCCTGTAACATAGTTGAACAGTATAATCATATCACTCCTTTTTCCTTTTTCATTCGAAAGTAGTAAGTCCTTTTACCTGTAGTGTTTCTTCGTAGTTCATATCTCTTAGAGTAGGTTCCCACCTTGTGGCTGCTCTTTGAACTCTTTCCAGTTTGTCTATATCCCTTTAAAGTGTGGACTCTATACTACTGCACCGTACTCTAAACTAGATCACGAGATGGCTGTAATGATCTTCTTTACCATATCTTTGTTGGCATACACGAATGCTCTCTTCATGTTAGCAATCAACCCTAACATTTTATAGACCTTTTCATTTATGTGATCATTTAGATTTATGCTCCTGTTTATGATGATTCTAAGGGCTATTTTCTCATCTGCTGGGCTTAACAATGCGTCTCCTAATTTGTTTTAGTATGTCAGACGATTTTTACTTTGAAAGAGTAGCGCTCGTCACCGCAGCCTCCTGCATCCTCGTAACGGCGGGCATCCCGCAACCCGGTCGCTTTCCCGCATCGAGAAGCCACTTTCAAGTGTACCAGCCTCCGCTTGTCGCCCCCCCCCCCCCCCGCATCTTTGATATACTTTCACGTTTTTTTTATCTTTATTCACGGTTTTAGGGAGTTTTAGGTTTATTTTAGTTACACCCGTTTGGGTCTGATTTTCTTTGGTTTTATTTTGTTTTACTTTCCCTTCGTTATATTATTCGTTCGATCATATAATTTAATCCATTTCTATTTTTATGAGAACAAGTATTTTCGTTGTGATTTTATAAAATGTTATTATATTTTACGTCTTTTTGTGATTGTAAAGATGTGCGTAGCCTTGTTTCCCGCGAAATAAACAGTCGGTGCCCGCACTTGGTCGAAGTAAGGTAGTGTTTCTCTCAACCCCCATTTTCGATGAATGAATGCAGCCGGCTTCAGCGAACAACGGAGCCCGATTCTTCAGGGAGACAAAGGTTACGTGTCCTCACAGTGACCTTATTTTAATCAATTAGGAGCTGGACTAACTTAATATATATAATGATGATCAGTAAAGTTAATCGTACTTTTCATATCACGACTCATATTAGTACTATTTTATTCATCCTTTTTTGTGTTTATATTATTACCTGGTTTTATTTTAAAGTAATTTTTGATCAGTTGTTTATGCCTTGATTTAGATTTTTTAAAATCATTTTTTGGGGAAAAAGCCTCTGAAACGATACCAGACTCCCGTATTCCTAGAATCCCTCCTTTGCCCGCTACCACTCTCATGGGTTCTAGGACTTTTAGGGGGAACAGTTATACTCTCTCAAACTATGTAAGCCATCCCCCTGGGCCACGGAGCCGCTTATCCTCACAGCATTTATTGGTGTTGAATTCCATTTTACAAGAACAACTCCACATTAATAAGTTGGCGTGAGGCGTTTACTATTAGTATTTTTTGTAATTTCGCGTAGTCTGCAAAACATAGTTAGATATCTAACTGGGATTATAGGCCTTTTTGTAGTATCCCGAAACCCTTAACACTTTGATACATTGTTTCATGTTGTATCAAGGTCGCCACAAAACACGATATCATCGAATACGTTGGAAATTCTTACCATGTTGTTCCAGCGATCGTCATAATCGACTTGAAATCTTACCCAAAAATGGTGAATAAGTATTTGATGTACTGCTGAAAAGGCACAGAAACATGTTCTGTACTTTCACAATAAAAAGCTGTATCAAGAAACTTACGATGCAACTAGTAATTAATAAAAAATATAAATATATCTGAGACTATGTGAAATATAAAAAAAAAAATATCGCACTCTGATGGCTGGCCGAAGTGTATTAAACCGTATCAAGGTGAAAGCATACACTTTGATACAAACCAAAAAAGATGTTTCAGCATGTTCCAATAACGTGTGTGTAAAGGGCAACCATGTATCAGAGTGTATCAAAGTGTTAAGGTTTTCAGAAATGTCACAAAAAATGTCTTGTTTGACCCTAAATCATTGATGAAAAGAGCAACCATCCTTGAGGTACTCCGCTAGCTACTTATCGCCATGTAAGTGCTTCCCTCTAAATATGGTGCTAATATGGCTTTCATGAAGGAAATCTTTCGTCCATGTGAGTTTGCCTTTCACTCCACCTAAGTGTTCTAATCTCCACAATATTCTTCTTTGAGACAACTTATCGAATGCCTTTTTAAATTCCATCTAGCCATCTCTTTCTTGTAATATTTGCTACACATGACCTTCCTTCCCTTGACACCAAATTACATATTTGATATCATATATCGCGCTTTTCAATTACTTCAACCCTCTGTTTCCTAATTACCCTTTCCAACCGCTTACATACTACATTGGTTACCGAATCTGGTCTATAATTTAGATAATTTTGTTTGTCGCCGTTCTCATATAAAAGTGTAAGGTCGGCGAATTCCCAATCTTTTGGTAGTTTTCCTAGTCTCACCGAATTTTGGAATATGAACAGTAATGGAGTACAAAGTTCTTCGGCAAATTCCCTAAGAACCCAGTTAGAAATCTCACCTGGTTTCTGCTTTAGTCTTGTATGTAGTTTTTTCCTTTTTTATTTATTTATTTTTTTTTTTTCATTGAGTGTAATTATCAATAATCTGATTTATGTTTGTATGGTTACTTGCTAAGTATGGGTCTTAAACAAACACTGGTATTAAGGATTTCACATATTTCCTCTTCCTTAGTGTAAATAATGTTATTGTGTTTGATGACGCTAAATTGGTCTTACTGCGTATATAGAGCTTAGGCTGATTCATACAATTATGAAATATATCTTTTGTCCCAGTCTCATTTCGCCTCCCTCATGGATTGCTCGTTTTCTCTCATTTTATTGCATTTATCACAGAACCACTGTTAGCCGTTTCTTGCCTAAGTTTTGAAACTTGATACCATTTTTTTAGATTTTTTTATAGACTTTTTAAATTTATAAATATTTTAAATCTGTAATTTTCTAAATACCGTATATGAAGGTTCTCTTCGTCTAGAAGTTTTATCCAGGTTCTGCCATTTTTTTTTTTTTTTTCTGTAGTAGACAGTGTATTAGTTTAATTACTTCATGGTCACTTTTTTCCCAGAGGAGGAGACTACTCCATATCTTCAATATTATCTTAATGCTTTGTGAATATCAAGTCAAGTATAGATGGTCTACCTAGCCCGCTTACCCTGGTATGATCTGTAACATTTTGGAAAAGGCAATACTCATTTAAAATTTATAGAAATTTTACATTCCACGAATCTAGGTTTTGCTATTAAATTCCCCATTACAAGAATTTATTTTGCACTGGTTTCCGAAAGTTGTAGCTCTTTAAGGTTCGTGAATAAGTTTTTGGTATTTTTTTTCTTTTGACCACACCGATGTATGAGGTGGCATGTGCACTGCAGATATTATAATGTTTAGCTCTATTGTGGGGTCTTAATATCTAATTCTATTGTAATAATTCCTTTCCTTGTTAATATTGCTGCCCCTCTTCATTTCCATTTGCCCTATATTTTCTCTAAATATTATAGTCTGAGTCTTAATGTTATATCGTCAATGGTGGCATCCAATTTGGATCCCACCATAGATGCATATTGCATCCGGTTTTTAAATTTCAATAATTGTATCTAGTTCTAGTAATTTCGAAGGTAAACCATCTATATTTATATAAACCACTTTCATATAATCTTTCGGTATTCTTTTGGTTTTGCAAGGCTAAAGCTTGTCTGTTTCTACATATTGATTTCGATAATAGACGTTTTGCTTGGATGCCTCTCACCCTCCACATGAAGTTTTTTTTTTAGTCCTTTTTTGTTTTTTTTGTTTTTTTGTTTTTTACCTTTCAGTATCATATCAATTTCCAATTATTTAATTATGAATGCCACTTTCTTTTCCATTTCGAATATTCCCAGCCTACTATGAGCTATGACATTCTGCCCCGAGAATTCTAATTTATTACCTTGATAATATTGGAAATTATTTTCTTATCTTCGCTGTATCGTTGTACAATTATTTTGTTTTTGTCCAATATGACTCTTTGCGTGTTGCCCATGGTGTGTGATTTCACCGTCTCTGCATGCTGTCCTTATTTCTTCCTTTGTGATCTTGATGTTGTTTTTTATCTTTATTATTGTTTTTATCATTTGTTTATTCACTGTTTATTCCGCTTATGTAGCTGTCACCTTTTAGGCATCTTCCAATCTTGGTTTCTACTCCCACCTTTTCACTGAGTTCTTTGGTTTCTATGTCAAGAC
>NC_061859.1:20418839-20421339 GCF_019202785.1 Penaeus chinensis
ATAACTATTGTTATAATTATTACCAGTATTATTATCATTATCATTATAATTATTATTATTATCAGTATTACTTTTATTATTATTATATTATTATCATTGTCGTTATTGTTTATAGTATCATTAATATTAACATGATTATTTGTATAATTTGTAGTAGCATTTTTATTTATTTTTTATTATTATGATCATTACTATTATTACTATTATTTTTTATCATTTCTATTATTCGTGTTATTATTAGTGTCACTTTTGTTGCTATCATTTGCATTATTATTATCCTCATCATTATTATTATAATAATAGTTATTATTAATATTATTATAATCATTATTATTATTATTAGCATTATTATTATTATTAGCATTATGATTATTATTATGATTATCATTATCATTATTATTGCTATTATTCTTATCATTATTATTAGTATTTTATTATTCTTATTATCATTATTATTATTTTTACTATTATTATTAGCATTATTATTACTATCATTATTATTATTATAATCATCATCATTATCATTGTTTTATCATTACTAGGATCATCATGACTGTGATTATGATGTTCTTTTTTGTTATAATTAATATTGTAATTATCATTACCATTATTATTAAAGTCATCATTATCATTATTGTTATTATTATTGTTATAGTCATTATTATCATCATTATTTATATCATTCATATTGTTATCATTATTAGAGTTATCATTATTGTTATTATTATTATCATTGTTATTATTATCATTATCATTATCATTATCTAAGGATTATAGGCTCTCATCTTATCTCATAGATCAAAGGCACTTTATTTACTGTGCTAGTTGGATGATATTGCACTGGAAACTACACACATCATTATGTAATGCAATTGCATTCGGTATCATACTAAAACAGTTGTCACTATGTGGATATATATGTTATATATTCATAGTTTGGCTATCAATTATTTCAAATGTCCTCTACCTCGAACGAAAAGTTTTGATAGTTGCATATAAAGGAAGCACTGAAAATTAGACTTTCCGTGTTCGAATTTGGCGCGGTTTCTTTCCGCGTGCAGTCGGTTCCAAAAATTGCTCTTTGGTGGAAATTGCCTCTAATTGCAGTTCGAAAACATGTCTCTCTCTCTCTCTCTCTCTCTCTCTCTCTCTCTCTCTCTCTCTCTCTCTCTCTCTCTCTCTCTCTCTCTCCTCTCTCTCTCTCTCTCTCTCTCCCCTCTCTCTCTCTCTCTCTCTCTCTCTCTCTCTCTCTCTCTCTCTCTCTCTCTCTCTCTCCCCTCTCTCTCTCTCTCTCTCTCTCTCTCTCTCTCTCTCTCTCTCTCTCTCTCTCTCTCTCTCTCTCTCTCTCTCTCTCTCCTTTTTTTTAAGTTGCAATGTAAGGAGCAAGGGTAGTGTAATAGTTGCATACTTTACAGATGGTAATATAAAGGTAATCAGCTCTAATGAAAATCACCACGCGAGCTTAATTTCACACAATGTCGATAGCAGTAGAGTAATTATAATTGGGATGCATTTAGACGCTAGATGATATTATAATCAATAAAAACTAATGTATTGATGACCGTTAAACCTTAACAAAGTAATTCATATTTACGTCACTTCCTTCCGTCACATATAATTCAGATTCGGGAGGCGTCTCTTAGGGCTCAGAGAGGGTGCGGGCTCTTAACTGTTTATCATAATGGTGATGATATTTCCACTAATAGTAATGGGAAGGAGTTACGGTGATGAAGATATTAGTAATGGTGATAATAAATGTAATATTAATAATAATGGTAATAGTATCAATAATAACGATAATAATGATAATAGTAATAATACTGATAATAATAATAATAATGATAATAATAATAATAATGATAACAATAATAATAATAATAATAATAATAATAATAATAATAATAATAATAATAACAATAAGGATAATAACAATAATGATAATAATGATTATAAAAATACTAATGATAATAATCATCATTGTCATTACTATGATTATTATTTTGTTGTTGTTGTTAGTATTATTATAATGATAAGGATACTGATAATGATGATGAAGATAATAATAAAAATAATAATAATAATAATAACAATAATAATTATTATCATTATTATTATTATTATTATTATTGTTGTTGTTGTTTTGTTGTTATTGTTATTATTACTATCATTATTATCATTTTTGTTATTATTATTATTAATACTACTATTATTATTATTATTATTATTCAAATACTAAAAAGTAACATTATTTGTAATAGTAATGATTATAATGATGATGATGATGATGATGATGATGATGATGATGATGATGATGATGATGATGATGGTAATGATGATAACAACAGTACGAGAAACTATTAAGGGTATTAATATTATTACCATAATTATGATTATGCTTATCACTATTGTTTATCATTATCATCATTATTATAACTGCTGCCGTTGTTATAGTTTCTTTTGTCATTGTTATGTTTATTGTTTATATTTATATTTATAATAT
>NC_061859.1:20456339-20458839 GCF_019202785.1 Penaeus chinensis
ATTATCATTATCTTTATTATCATTATTATTGTCATTATCATCATCATCATCATCATCATCATCATTATCATTATCGTCATTATTATTGTTATTATTGTCATTATCAGTCTTTATTATTATTATTATCATTGTCATCATTATTATTGTTATTATTATTATCATTATTATTATTTATATTATTATTATCATCATTATTGTCATTATTATCATCATTATCGTCATTTTTATTATCAACATTATTATTATTATCATTATTATTATTATTATTATTATTATTAATATTATTGTTATTATTATTATCATTATTATTATCACTACTACTACTACTACTATTATTATTATTATTATTATTATTATTATTATTATTATTATTATTATTATTATTATTATTATCATTGGTATTATTATTATCATCATCATTAATATTAGTAGTAGTAGTTAGTAGTAGCAGTATCATTATTATCGTTATCGTTATCGTTATTATCATCGTTATTATTATCCTTATTTTTATAATTATTATTATTATTTTTATTATTAATACTTTTACAGCAATAACAATAAAAATAACAATTATTATTATTATTATTATTATTATTATTATTATTATTATTATCATATTGTTATTTTTGTAATCACGGGTATGGCTCTGTGAATGTTGTGTAAGAGAAGGGTGGAGGGATAATACAGATTGTGTGTGCTGAATATTGGATGTGTAAGTGTGTATATGTGAAAAGGAAGATAGCGTAGGCTGAGGGTCTGCGTGGACGTGTTTGAAGAAAATTGCGAGATCATAGAATTCTCTTCTTGCCTTAGGGTGATCATCCGCCTGATGCAGCAAAGGTTATGGTTTAAAATATCAGCTACCCTTTCACGGCCTTTCTAGGGCTGCGATATTCCAAAGTAACCAGGAGTGTGCTGCTTAAAAGACCCGAGTCTGAGATGAGTTTTTAAACCCACAACCATAATTTTCTGGTTGGACTGAGTAAAAGCTCTAAGATAGGACAAGGTTTCACCAATTTAATTTAGCATAGCCGGGGTGATGCATACAGAAACCAACACCAGATGTACCTACGAATAAACGTGAAAAAATATGAATACCACTAAGTCCTTAAGTTAATGGAATTAATCCCGAAATCAAATGGAAATTAACTTAGGAAAACAAGATAAAAAAAACCTGATAAACTCTTACTGATGGCACTTCACAAGTACAAGTAAGAACATAACGGGCGGAGGCCAAGTTAGACGGCATAAAGATGAAAAGATCAAGAAAGATCACGATGGTCAGTTAGGAAGCACCCAAAACAAACACAAAGTATAAAGGCCCTGACAAGTAAGTTAAGATATTTCTCCCATGAGGCGTAGATCGTCAAGTGATAACTTGATTGTTAATATTGGTGGCAACACTGGAGGTACAGATCCTCAAGCACTGTTCCTGTATTTCACTTGGACCGTCTAGGCTCTCTAGTTCTTGGATTTCACAAAGTACTGCTTATGGGGCAGTGTGAAAGAGAGCGCACCATGCAGATGGTACCGCAGCATGTCATAGGCCAAAGTTAAAAAGAGACCAGGTGTCTCCTACAGACAACTTTAAATAAACACTTAACTTTTGGGAGACACGAATTCACCAATCTAGGCACGAAGCGAGGTAAATCCAAGATAGCATTGGTCTAAGTACCCAAAACCAGAACTGTCACTGTATCGCCAGTTAGTGAAGATGAGCCTTTACTCAACAGATCGTCTTCCCTATATTCTCAGCATTAAAAGGCGGAACTAATCTAATTTTTGAGAATAGCATTATATGTTGTATCTTATTAATGATATTTCATTCCTGGGTTTCCATTTTCCTCCTGGAGCAGCCCATACACAGTTACATCTGAATAAACTTAATTTAATTTAAGGTGATTTCCAAGAAATGTTGGATCAAAGGGTTGATAGTAGATTCTTCTCGCTGAAAAAAAGCTAGTTCAGCCTGTTGAAAGGAAGCAATATTGAATTTAGAAAACCAAAATATAAATAAAGAGATGGATGATTCAGATTTTGCTGAATCATTTAAATATTTCTCAATATCTCTGTTCCATCAAATTTAGAAAAAAATATTCTGTCAGAGCTTCCCACTGTTCCAATACCCATTCTACTGCACGGTGAAGTGAAAGCCAACGTGTCTGACGAGCATGGAGGATTTTTTGAGATTTGACCTCTAGGAATATTAAAACTGCCTCTTTGCACTGTGTGAAAAATGGGTGTAGACATTATTTATGAAATCTTCACAATGGCGTGGGAAAAAGCAACAAGTGGATGATGTGGTAAATACACAGGAAGATTGTAATGCCAGGTGCCATATTCCTTCATCTGCCAGTCAGTGAGTTGTGCTCCCCCATTACACTACTTGCCCTATCAACGGCAAACCGTACCAGATTGTCAAAGGGTACTTCGTTGACATTCAGAGTAGCCACCGTGAGGCTGTATAGATTTATTTCTGTGGAGCCAACTATTCCATTGC